>NC_037602.1:5817590-6039363 GCF_003073045.1 Pomacea canaliculata | reverse complement strand
GCAGAGATTGCTTGGCCGCAGGCTTGTCCACGTCTATCTATAGACAAAAGGTTTTACTTTGCAGCTGTACCAGCAACCAACACCACGGTCAGTCTCGTCCAAGCAGCTCTTTGGTGGTCCTGCAAGACCCGGATATGCACCTCTGTCACACAGACGGGGACCATCGCTATCAAACGCATCTTCATGTTAAGAGAATGGCGTCCTGTGGTTCTGCCGTTACGGCAAGGCGATAACAGCGAGCCAGAGTCGTTATTCGCGCCGAACGAGACTCAGTTAGGTAGTAAGCAGTTCCCCGGTGAGACGATGAAAAGTATACTTCCTTGTTCAGATTCTTCTGTGGTAGCAGCTGCACTTCGCTTGCCTCCTCGTCTCGCATCGTCAGCCCTGCTGGTGTTGCTAACATATGTCCCGCTCCTCAACTGCGCAAAGGCGTTCCCGGGCGTCCATCGTCATGTCGCTCTCCGCCTCCAGTGCTGACGATGTCAAGTGTGATGTTGCTCGTTCTAAAATCCCCTGGGTGGCTGTTGTCTGACAGTTGCTTGGCTCTTACACGGAGCCTGTTGGCGTACGTTGTCTCTGGAACTTCGGCTCTAAGCATCGACCTGGCTTTTTCACTGCTACCGAGTCAATCCTTTGGCCACATGTCCAAGAGGTCAAGAGGTCGTATCCTGCGGTGTTACATCATTTGTGCTGGCTGGTGCGCGCTTTCGGCGTCAGCTCGGTGATGGATCACACGTATCTACGACCGTGGGCTACGCTGCCGGGAGGTCAGGCTGCTAGGGACACGCAGCGCATCTTGGCTGGTCATCGCTCCATGTCCCTTACTTTAGTGTTTAATTGCGCGTGCTTGTCTGCGCGTTTCTACCATAATTCCACACTGCAAAGCTGATGCAAAAATCAACGACCTCCGCGCCGAAGGACCAACTAGCCCAGTAGACAAAAGAAGACTGTTGTCTACATCCGCATCACTCGATCATGGCCTTCACCTGGGCTGAGGCCACCGGGCTTGTCCAACTGGAAGACTATGATGCAAACATTGTGTTGAAACGCTTCACAAGGCTTGGATTCCTGATTGCCTTGGTCCTCAAACGTAGGGTCTGGAGTTTGGTGTGGGATCGATTCTCCAGTCTTCGATCATCTCGGTCATGATCGTTGCATCCACACAGAAGAACATGACCTTGTCAAGCGTCATCATGGAAACCTGACCATTGGACCACTGCAGCGATAAACATTAATAATATACAATGTAAATTGTTTGTAACCTCTACATTGTGATTTACACAAGCAGAGTAAGCTTATCTTTCCTATAAAATATAAGGTGTTAACTTACAAATAATATTACAGTAATTTACTGTTGGTAAATGCAAATTTTGTTTTGGGTATATAAATAAAATATTTGTAAATAAAAGAAGGCAATTAAAAGAGAAAAGAAATCCTTTTAATGTATTACCTATATCCCTGGTTTTTGAAAAATATGTCACGTGCTCTATCTTAAAGAAATTATCAGCTATTTAATTACAGGAAAGTGTACGAACGATTATCGTTGAGGTCTTTATATTAGACTATTTTGTATTTAAAATTAGAATTTTGCCGTTGATGTTGTCATAGTAACTCTTGTGTTTTGGCATTAATCTAAGATTTACGAAATTATAGCTAGTGCTGTGATTCTCGATGATGTTCCATTTGCTTAATTTTGTTTTTATTTGCAAACAAGAATGTGTTAGTATTTGTCCGGAAGATCTCAATGCAATCATCTTTTTCAGTAACCCACAGTTTTATGTCGTGTGTCTGATTCTAGAAACTCCTCAGCCTAACTCCTAACCCTGATTCTTTTGGTCTCTGTAACCTAAGGCATCCGTACACACAGAGACTCAGTCGAATAATTCCAGATACCTGTCCTTAAGACTTTGTCGTCAAAGGTTTTCCAAATAGTTCCAACAACAGATCTTTGTCTTTAGTCATAGCCATGTTCTTCCTAAACTTCTAAACTGTGTGTGCATTTCATCTCATGCAAATCACCATGTACAATAAAAAATAATGGTTAATAAACTTCTGAAAAAGGCTTATCATGCGGGTTTTTTTTATTATTTTTATTTTATTTTTACAGGACACAAAAAAGCAAAGACACTAACATACAGGTAATCAGCCAAACACATGAGGTTATTTGTTACACAGATATACCAACGTACGGGTACATAAACGCGGCGTGATTTTTTTTTTTTTTTTTTTTTTTGCCTCGGATAGAATGTGTACAAAGGGAGTGTCGCAAAATCAATTTCCATCGACGTTGCCAATTGTTCGTGCAGTGACTGTTCAAGTACTGACAAATAAAGCGATCATTCAATCAAGTTACTCTGGTGATTACAGAACCTCAATATTCCTATTGTGACTAAAACAAATCCAGAAAAATGCTCTCGTGGTGTTTGGTCAGCAGTCTACTTACCGATGAACCACTTCAGGACCTTCTACAGGACGTGCGATGACAGTTGCACGTGTCACGTGTTCTCTCGGGTACCTCTCGGTCCTCTTAACAATACTCAGTGTGTATGGCAAGGATCCATTGCAAGCCCCAGAAGTGCATAACCTTGTCAAGCGTATCCATGGTGATCTGATTGCCTGAGAGTATCAATCGACAGCGGTAGCGATGTATACCAATGATGTACGATTCTATGTGAATGTTTTTACCTCCAACAATATTGAGTTACCAAAGCCTATGTGTGTTTGTGTGTGAAGGGATGGGGAAGAAAAGAAAGAGATTTTTATGGCTTTACTAGCTGCACAACTATATATATCAAAATACAGTACAATCACGATAAAAAAAAGCAGGTGACTAAGCGCACGGATATACAGACAGACAGGCAGGTAAACACACAGAGTCAATTGTTGAAAAAATATCCTGACAAACAGGACATACATGCGAACACAGACACTGGTGTACTTCTACACGACAAGAAGACAGACAAACGGAGGCAAACACACATTACTTTTTCTCGAGGCTAATGGCTGGTGTAAATAAAGTTCTTAAATTTTCGTCTGATGTTCCGAGTTTTGGTTGAGTTTTCCTTTCTGCAGCAAAATAAAACAAATCTGCATTTTTGCAAGAAAGATAAAATAATAAAATAAGACTTTATTTATCCCAGAGGGCAATTCAGTTAAAGAAATTCAGAAAATCCTCAAGATTATTTTTTAAAGCACATGAAGACCTTAAAGGAATCAAAGTAACCTAACCAAAACAGAGAAAGAATAAATAAATGGAAGATAAAAAGAAATAAATTTTGATGAAAGCAAATGTAATGATGTCCGAGAGAAAGCCTTGCTGTCTGTTGACTAGTAAGATGCAAAAAATCTCTTAACTTTAATATTCATACTACGAGTAGCACAAAAGTTTAATGGCGACATCATAGTTATAAATATTAAATTTCCTTCATTTACATCGTCAACATTCGAGTTCAGAGTGGAGCCTGTTGTTTCAAACAAGGTGCCGAGCAGGTAAGATACTA
The DNA here is from genome assembly GCF_003073045.1 of Pomacea canaliculata. Lineage (NCBI taxonomy): Eukaryota > Metazoa > Mollusca > Gastropoda > Architaenioglossa > Ampullariidae > Pomacea > Pomacea canaliculata. Next base: position 6,035,863 of record NC_037602.1, on the reverse strand, counting down.
AATTTTCCTACCATAAGTGAAGATGCCCCTATATAGTCAAACACGATTTGCTTGTAGAGTTTCAATTTTTTTAATCAGACACTCGGACCAAAGATAAGAGGACAAAGTGACGCCACGTGATGTTTGGTCAGCCATCCACTCCACTTGCACTCGTTTCCGTACTTTCCCCAGAACGTGCGGACTAAAGCAAGGGTTGTATAGGTGTGACCATCCCTCCATGCCACTCTTACAATTATCATTTACATTTTATCATACATTATGCATACTAATAACCAATAGTATTTCTCTCCTCAAGTTTGCTACTCAGTGGACTGACCATCATTTACGGATTCATGTTATCTTGCCATGTTTTAGGCGGACCTGAAAATTCCAGAAAGAAACTTGGGACCGAGTGTAGGATCAAGTAGTCTGCGGATTGTTTCATGGTATAGGTGTAGGAATACTGAGCTTGGCGTTTCCTAAAGTTCAATGAATCCTTCAGGTCACGTGTATGTAGCAGACGACTAAACTAAACTTCTATATCTAATAACATACTTGTAGATCGTTCACCCGTCAGTCTTCACTGATCGCAGTTATTTAATGGGATTCAGTGTTGTAGCTTCCAGCAGCAAACAAGTCTCCTTCAAATTATAATAAATTGAAATCGGATAACAAGATGAAGATCGGCATGATAAAACTGTGTGTGTTCTCTTTCGCACCACTTTAATTTCAGTGTTGACGGTAAGTTTTGAGGTTTACTGATTCCCAAGCTCCAAATATTTGAAGGTTTTTTTTCTGGATTTTATCTTACACAAGCAGTGTTGTTTCACTTTGTTTATGGTTGGCTCATTGGAGGTGTTATGGTTCTCTCATTCTGTCACATAGCTTTTATCCAACCTCTTCTGTTTTACCACATGTGCTTATTTTCTTTTTTATGTGTTAATTTACCTCTTTTACAAAAGGAGCACTGACGATTGGATTATAATTTAAATTTGTTAACATAAGAAAGATCAGTCTGGATGTACAAGCAGTCCAACTGACAAAACAAAATTAAACGGTGACAGTTATTTTTAGTGTTGGACATTTTACTGCTTTTCTTTTTATCTTTTGTATTTAAGTTTCTTGTCATTAAAATGTATGTCATTTTGCTATAACTGTTTGGTTTAAAACCCTCTACTATGTGGTAACTGTAAGAGGGACATGAAAATCTTCAACGTTTCTCGTCTAGACTAAAACTGACCACTCTCCCACAACCAGAGAATCATATACAAAGTTCTCTCCAGGTCACAGAAACAAGTTTCATTTTGATGTAGATGATCAGCAAACAGCAACTGAAGTAACATCAGTCGTCGATCAGTGGAACTACTCTCTCGACCCCTGTGAGAAATGTTTTAACACTACACCAACACAAGGCGCTGATATAAATGAGGTAACGTGTCAACTAATTAATATGATTCTTCGGGAACCTTGAATAAAAAGGATCCATAAAAAATATTGTTTCTTCAGATCGGTAGGATATATGTCTGCTCCCTAGCATATCTAATTTTTAAAACAAAAGACATTTATGGTAAAAAAATTAACGCCAATCAAGAGATAGTGCATTTTCACAGCATCGAAATATATAGAGAGCAAAATAATTTTTTATTATTTTTTTTTCTACAGTTTTTTACACAGAGCTTCTTCCTAACTAGTAATACTATTTCAAGAAAGAATTGTAGCTGATAAATGTGTCGTTACTGTAGCCACGTAAAGTTGAAATTCTCAATGATGATTATTTTCTTTGCTGATAACTACGTTTACTTTTTTCTGTCTTGTTTTCTTTGTTGAGCACTTTCATCACAAAGGAATGCACCGCCACTGCGGGAAAGCTCTTCCGGTTCATGGATTGCACTCTCTTGCCCACTAGTGATGATGTGTACTACGTCATGGTGTCCAGGTGAGCGTTAATTAATGACGTCACCTCCAAAAACGAGTTATATCTGTCTAACCTGCTTGCTTACCTATATGCATGATTGTCTTTCATATTTTTACTTTTCTATTAACTCTTTTTCATATATATATTTAGACAACATTAACAGGTATTACTGATGAATGTCGGTGAATCGCGTTGCAAAATTATTCACAGATCAAAAGAATATTTAAGTAATAGTAATGTTTAAAATCCGTATATATACTAAATTACGAATCAAGCTGTTTTTATGTATCAGGTGTGACAATTCCACAACAGCACCTAACAGCCAACAACAACAACAACTATGTGAAGGCGACTCTGGGAATGATACGATCACCAAAGTTCCAGTAGTCCTGAAGACCAATAAACACATTATTTTTAAAAACATTTTCTGCGCGTTCTGTCACGACTACAAGCTAAGGGATTTGGATACTGATGTGTTTTACTATGGATACTACACAAATTCAACATTTTCTTCGTATGATGCACTTGAACGCGACATGGAACAAAAAGGACGAATCTGTCAACAAGATGAATCGACTAACATGAATCTCCTGTGTAGATGTACACCAACCGACCTCGTCAAAAGTTCGACACTAGGTCTTACTTATAAACTAACCCATTTTCCACTTATAAGGTGGGATGGAAATTTCAACCAGCCACAAAATGGTAAATAATACGTTTCCAAGTTTTCGTTTTGGGGGATTCTTGCCAGCTAGCCTGCTTTATTCCTTCCTAGCAAGCTTTGGTTAGTTCGTTTCGTTCAAACATTTACTTTTCCTTCCAGCCTTGTGATGGGAAAAACTATGAAAAGTCATATTCTTCATATATTCTATATGTATATAGCAATTATATTAAACGTTTGATGTGGTCAAACAGAAATCGCCTTGACACCCTGGCCATCAAAATTAAAAAGAACATCAATGTTTGTGATTGTTTCTTTACGATGATGTGATTTAAAACATACTACATTAAAAAAAATCTAATACAGGCAGGACAATGTTTTCAATTTACAATTATTTAATGTAAATGTCTAAACGATTGCAGAATACCAATTCCAGTCAACCAACAACTTTAAGCCAAATTTTTAAAATATTTTCGACTTCAAAGAAGATTCCTGGTCTTACTACACCAAAGAAGGGCAGATCTTTCCGGCGGACATCGAATGTTCTGACGATCAGGTGACTAACGACCTTTCCTTTGACTAGTGTGTACGGGTTTCAAGCATATATTCATGTTTTCGCTTATTATATGAGTATACGTGTCAGCAAATGATCGGTATTCTTCACGGAAGCTACTGTCATAAGAACAACACACACACGATGTCCACACGCGTTCTTTCAACTCAAACAACGACCTGTCCATGAGCTTCTCGTCTTTTACTGAAGCTCCCACTGTCGATTTTTCTGCTCTTTTCGTCTTATCTGTTATCTGTCTTTTAAGTTGATACTGGTCAGGTCACAATAACACAAATACTCTCCCCTCTAATAATTCTACTTAGACAACTCACACAGCGAAAGCTCAGTGCTAAGTATACCCTCTCACACCTCTCAGTTCCACACCAAAGGTAAAGTTCCTTATACTTGTCCTTGCGTCAAATAATAATATAATAAACAATAATAAACAATATACCAAAATTGTGGTTTGTATGTATAGATTATTTCATTCCATGGTTGTCTCCTTTCATGTTACTGCGTAAATGCTTCAAAGTTCCTGATTCTCACTAATAAAATTTGACTAATAAAATCTGACTTAATTAAGAAATCCAAGAATGGCACTTCTGACTCTGACACTTCATCACTTAGGTCTACTTCATCTACATCGGCAGCTGTCGGCCACTTCAATGTCCTCTTGAGATGTACCCATACAAAGGTCAATGTCTACTACGGGATGTTGCTGTAGCTAACAAAAGTCTTCTCCTCTTTCCCAACGGGACTCACCAACTGTCCTTCCATGTCATCATTGAAAATTCTTCTCATCATGATGTCCAAGTGCGAACAGCCGTGCAAACCCTTACTGCGACCTTTGAAATGGTCTTGAATCAGACCACCAACATTACCAAGTCGGTGACATCTTCCTCCTTTGAAAATACCTCTCACTGGGTGGTAGATATTAAAGTTGAAAGCGTTTATAGTACGGTTCGTGACATGGTCCATGCAGCATATTTGGCTTTGAATAATCCCGTTGAACTTCTTCAAACCGATATAGTAAGAACTGTTACAGTTTTGCTGTCCAACATTAATGAAACATTAATCAACGAGACAGGAAGCTGCAGCACTGGTGTCGTTAAGTTCGAATCCCAAAATCTGACCTTGGAGACGAATGGTTCAGGTGAATATTATGTCCGCAGGCTGTCCACGTTCTATCCTATAGACAGAATAGGTTTTACTTTGCAGCTGTACCCGACAGACAACGCCACGGTCTCGCTCGTCCAAGCAGTACTGTGTGTTCTCCAAGACCCGGATATTCCGAACTGCCCCACAGAGGGAGCAGCCATATTGTCACAAACATCTTATATAATAGAGAATGGTATTCTGATTGTCCTGCCTCACCGCAAGCAATACAAGGGCCACGAGTTTGTTATTCGCGCCGACAGAACAGCAGCGGTGTGTAACAGTCTGACACTAGACGATGAAAGGTACCTGCTTCTGTTCAGATTCTACTTCTTCGAGCAGCTGGCGACTTTCATCTGCCTCCTCGTCTCCATCGTCAGCCTGTTGCTGGTGCTGATAACATATTCGCTGCTGCCGAAGCTGCGAAACGTACCCGGCATCATCGTCATGTCCCTCTCCGCTTCCATGCTGATGATGCAAGTGTTGATGTTGCTCATGTCAATCCCCCGTGGATGGCTGTGTCTGGCCGTTGCCTGGCTCTTGCACTTGAGCCTGTTGGCTACGTTTCTCTGGAACTCGGCCCTGGCGTTCGACCTGGCTTTCACTCTCAGAAGTCAATCATTTGGCCGCATGTCCAAGAGGTCAAGAGGTCGTGTCCTGCGGTGTTACATCATGTTGTGCTGGATGCTGCCGCTGCTTGTCGTCGTCAGCCTCGGTGTGATGGATCACTACGGCGTCTACGACGTGGGCTACGCTGCCGGAGGTCAGTGCTTCATAGGGACACGCAGCGCCATCTTGTGGCTGGTGATCACTCCAATGTCCCTTACCTTGTTGTTTAATTGCGCGTGCTTTGTCTGCGCGTTTTCTACCATATTCCACACTGCAAAGCTGATGCAAAAATCCACAACCTCCAGTCAGGGGGGATCTAAGCCTGAAGACAAACGGAGGGCGTTTATCTACATCCGCATCACGCTGATCATGGGTTTCACCTGGGTTTTCTGCTTTGTCGCGGCTGTTGTCGACTTGGAAGAACTCTGGATCGCCCACATCGTGTTGAACGCTTCACAAGGTTTGTATTTCTTCATTTCCTTCGTCCTCAAGCGTAGAGTCCTCATAATGCTGCGGGACCGATTCTCCAGCTTCCAACCCTCTCGGGAAGAAACGGTCGCAACCCCGCAGAGAAGCATGACCTTGTCCCGAGTCACCATGGAGACCTGATTAATATGCGAGTGTGTAAAGACAATGACAGCGATATACAGTAGTACTGTACAATGTAAAAGTTACTTTATCTTTTATCAGAACTGAGTAGCGCAAGTATAAACAAATTTGCCTTACCTATGAATATAAAGTCAAAGAATATATAAATACTATTGCAATAATTTACTTTCGGTTGTTTTTGTTGCTGTTGTTCTTTTTGATGTAACTGTTTTGAGACAGGATTCCTCTCCGATTTACAAAAATATATCCACAGTTGTGTTTCTAGTTTTTTCCTTATACTTTAATACTTATCTGCGAATAAGTGACTTATAAACTGTTGGCTGCAATGTAATACTGAGAGCTTTAGTAAACTGTTAATAAAGTTCATTATTGTTTGATTGTGATGTGTAGCTGATGCATTATATTACCAAGATGATAATATTTTCCCCATTGTCCTGTTTCTGACATGAGATTTTTGGTCTTTTAATCATATCTATGTTCTTCATAAACTTCTAAAAACCTGTGTGCAGATTCCAACGAGTTTGACTAGAATCCAACCAACGTTGTCTGCGAAAATGATGTACCTGAGCATTAGTGTGTGTGTTGATGGTTGGGTTGGTTGGTTGGTTGGTTGGTTGGTTGGTTGGTTGGTTGGTTGGTTGGTTGGTTGGTTGGTTGGTTGGTTGGTTGGTTGGTTGGTTGGTTGGTTGGTTGGTTGGTTGGTTGGTTGTGCTCAGACAGGCACGCACACATTACAAAACAAAAAACATTCTGCTATGCAGAGACACCAACAAACAAGCAAGCAGCCAGACATGGAGTTATTCATTACATAGATATACTGACAAACAGGTAGATGACCACACAGGCAGAAAGAAACATACAATCATTAGTGAACTTAAACACAGAGCTTTGGGAGTTCTATTTGAAACCTCCTGTATGCAGCAGAAATTATAATAAGTAAACAGTTTACATTAACAGCAACTAACAGTTTATATTTAAAGACCTCAATAATTTAAAAAAAGAAAGAACTAAAGATTCAAAGAACAAATAGAAAAACTAATTTAAAGAGAAAAATGTATAATTCACCAATGTAAACAAATAAGAAAGAAAAAAACTGAAGAAAAATCTGTAAAAAGGCAAATAGACTGAGGCCAAGTAATCAATCAAGAAACAAAATTGTCTCAAATAACAGGTGGATCTTACCTTAAACGATAATCAAAATACTGTTACTCGAAACTTTCATACTCACATTACGTCTTCCATTTAACATTAAACAATTGATTGTTGATTATAATTATTAATTTCACGTTATATGAATGTTTTTCTTATGAAGAAATATATAGCAACTGCACGTTATAATCAGTCATATTAATGGTGTTGGTAAGAAGAAAGATGTAGCAGTAGTAGGTCATAGGTTATGATCAGCTCATTGAAAATTGATGTCACCAAATAATGACGTCAGAGGGTTTTGACGTAAGAGAGCAGACGTTGAAAAATGGAAGCTAGATGAGAATGAAGAGGAAGCCTGGAAAATAAGACGAAGCTCAGCGTTATAAAAGTTTGCTTCGTTTTTACATCACTGTTCAAGAGCCCAAGGTAAATTTTAATTACCAAAAAAAAATGTATGTACTTCAGATGACAAATTTTTTCATCCTGCCACCATCCAACATTGGAAGTGAAAAAGGAGGATATTCCATGTTGTTTTTTAACTGACGAAAGTACACAACAGTCTCTACTTGTGCTTTAAATAAATATCAGAGAATGCAATGCAAAAATATGGTTGGCAGTGGATGTCAACATTTAAGTTCAGCGAGTGGATCCTTCCCTTTTAATCTTTGAAAATGTAATGTATCAATCGCTAGCGATGATCGTCAGGTATCCACGATGTGTTGTCGTCATCTATCGTCGAGAAAATTAAACTGAACACGAAATCCAAACATAATCCGAAAATCGGCGCCCACGTGGAGTTTGCTCAGCCATCCACTGAGTCCAGAATCGCTTTTAAACTTTGGAGAGAACATGAGACCAAAGCAACGATGCGTGTGTGACATTTCCACTAAGCAATCCTTCATCGTCAGTCACACGTTAACGTGAACACCCACAATCATTGCATTTATCTTAAAATTTATTATTCAGTAGGGGAGAATAATTTATTAATTATATTGTGTGGGCGTGTTTGCTGATAATTCCATAAATCATCCTGGATTCAGTATGAAAGGATGAGTGGACTCCTCCGCGGTCTATTTTCTGGGTGATGGAAGGAATGTTGAACGTGGAATTTCTACAAGATCCTGGAGGTCACCTGTGTGGTGAAGACATGTAACTTTCTACATTTTAATAATATTCCATTCGACACATTGCAGCAGGACTCTGTTCATCTGCTGTTTAGTGCTGACTACTTTGAAGCTTTCAGAAGCATCCAGAATAATTCTTCCTTCATATTAAAGCATATCATAAGCATGGAAAATAGGATGACGCTCAGAGTAATATCACAGTGTTTAATTTTGACATCGATCTCTTCAAGTGCCCTCGGTAGGTTTCCATACATGGCAACATCATGTAAACAATAGTTTGATTTTTTTCTTCTCTTTTATGTATTGAGGTCTCGTTACAATAGCGGGTTTGTAATGCCTTCTTGACTATCAACTCAATGTTTAATCTGTGTCTTCAACAATGTCATTGTCTTACTAAAATAGGGATGTCATTTTATTAGACCTCACATGACACTAATTATTACACTTTAAATCTTAGACATATATTTTACTAATGTCTTCTCTGTGGAAGCAGCAAAAATAAAGGCCTCTTCCAAAGATATAAAGAATATTTTCAGGCGCTGGTGATCAGCAAACAACTGCAATGCCGTTATTCACAGATCAGTGCGAAGAAAGTGGAGCTGCACAACGTCACTTTACTCTGTCATCGCTAGATGATAATGAAACCACCACGACATCTGTGTCTCCACAGATGATACCAAGTTCATCTACGACGCTCTTTTCGATGTTGAGCACCAGTGAAAATCTATGTATCCATGCGAACTGCTGTCATCACTTGTGTCCATTATTCGGCGACACTTGTGTTGACTGCAACGAAACTTGTCTAAACACTTGGCCGCCAGAGGGCGATGGTTTAAATAAGGTAAGGTACCAGTCTACACAATTGTGTTTCTTCGATCAGTAATTTAGTTTTAAACCGCCAGAGGGCGATGGTTTAAATAAGGTAAGGTACCAGTCTACACAATTGTGTTTCTTCGATCAGTAATTTAGTTTTAAACCGCCAGAGGGCGATGGTTTAAATAAGGTAAGGTACCAGTCTACACAATTGTGTTTCTTCGATCAGTAATTTAGTTTTAAACAGATTTTTATTCAAATTTTGTTGAAGCTATCTTCTAATGATCTCAGCAGGGAAAACAATGTGGTGTCGATTATCAAGAAGACCCAGCAATGTCCTTACTTTCTGCGCCAGCTGAGCAAAATTGGATTAAGGAGGAATATTGGGGTCTAGTCTTGGGATATTGGGGTCATCGAGAGCATACTTACATTCTCAGTCACCGTGTGGTGTGGCAGCGCCACCCAGAAACAGAAAGTTCTGCTTAAAAATAGGTAGGGTAGACAGGATTATATACCGTTACTAGTTTTATTTTTTGAATGTTATCCACGACAGGGAACACTCTCGGCCAATGTAAATGTGTCCTGTTAAGCTGTTGAATTTGTCCTGATAATTTTTTTTGCAGACTATCCCAGACTCTTTCGTCTTCAAAGAAAAGAGCACCACAGCAGTGAGACTCTTCATGGACTGCTCTCCCTTTGCCACCTCTGAAGGGTCACAGGTCAAAATGGTATCCAGGTGTGCGCTAACCAGAGTTTTCTCATTACCGCCAGTAAGAAATTCCGATCAGATGTTGTTGTGACTGTAAGAGTAGATATGCTTCTGTGGTTAATGATATCACCTAAAGTACACGGCAACCCCATTTCATCGTCACACAATTACGACGATTCTACCGATCTATATTTCTGTCTTCTTTCTTTTCAGTGCTTACTGAGCCTTCCCTCTATCCACCTTTCTTTCCCACTATCTGCTATACATTTGTGTATCTCCCCTTCTTTCCTTTCTTTTTTCATCATTAAAAAACATTAATAATTAGATACGATTATACTCATTGCCCATTGATGAATATTGAAGAATAGCGATAGAGACTCGATAGCTATAACTCTCACCACCATACCCAGTTCCCAATCCATGTGAATGATGAGTAACGGATGATACTGTATCATTCCAGGTGTAATAATTCTACACTTCAGTTGAGTGACCAGCAAAGACAACTCTATGAAGGTAACGAAACCCTGGTTGTCCTGACCAACCGTGAGCAAGACAAAAGCCACAAATTCGCTGTTCGTGCCGACGGAATTCCAGTGGTATGTTACACAACTGTTAGACAACGAACAGTACCTGCACCTGTTCAGATTCTACTCCGTGGAGCAGCTCGCCACCCTCATCTTCCTCCTCGTCTCCATCGTCAGCCTGCTTCTGGTACTGTTAACCTATTCCCTGCTGCCGAAGCTGCGCAACGCTTCCGGCGTCATCGTCATGTCCCTCTCCGCCTCCATGCTGACGTTGCAAGGGTTAGGACTGCTTCTTCAGCTACCCCGCGGGTGGCTGTGTCTGATTGTCGCATGGTTATTGCACTGGAGCCAGCTGGCGACGTTTCTTTGGAACTCGGTCCTGGCATTCGACCTGACTTTCACCCTCAGAAGCAAGTCAGTCGGACACACATCTAACGGGTCAAGAGGTCGTGCTTTGTGGTGTTACATCATGTTGTGCTGGTTGCTTCCGCTGCTTGTCGTCGTCTGCCTAGGTGTCATGGACCACTACGGCATCTACAACGTGGGCTACGCCACTGGTGGGCAGTGCTACATAGGGACATGCAGCTCCATCTTGTGGCTAATGATCGTCCCCATGTCCGCCACGTTTTTGTTTAATTTCTCATGCTATGTCTTCGCGCTTTCTACCATCGTGCACACCTCAAAGATGTTGCGGCACGCCACGATCTCCAGCCAGGGAGGACCTAACTTGGCAGACAAAAGGAGGCTGCTTGTCTACATCCGCATCACGCTGATCATGGGCTTGACCTGGGCTTTTTACTTTGCAGCTGTTTTTGTCCCCCTGATAGAACTTTGGATCGTCAACATCGTGCTAAACTCTTCCCAAGGCTTATATTTCCTGATTTCTTTCGTTCTCAAGCGAAGGGTTAGGATCATGCTACGAGACCGTTTCTCTAATCTTCGACTCTGTAAGTCAGGATAATAATGTATTTTCAGAATGGAGGCGAACTTTGAAGTAAAGCTTACAAACAAACACAGTGGACCACATAGCGAAGAAACACCATGGACGTGTATAGGTGGATTGCTGTCTGTCTGCCAAGACCAACGCTTAGCCTCTTGCTAAATTCTCCGCTGTTAGTCTCGGCGAGCCTGAACAAGGAATGTGACGAAACCGGAAGCTTTGTAGTCTGATGCCTCGTTTTAGTCGTTAACTGGAAAAAATCGTCTGCCAGCAGTCCAGTGATACAAGTTCGTGGAAACACAAGCAACGCCAAGCGGGTTACACTGAAAATGTATGGAAGAAAATGAAAGTGTGGATGATCTGAAGAGATTGCTTGACTGTAGAAAAGATTCGTTTTGTGTAGCAACGAATCCAATCGCTCTTCAGTGCAATACAAACGACACACACACACACACACACACACGTGAGAACACCACAAATACTCGTTTAATACAAATATATATATAGTAGGGTGAGCTACCGACCTACTCGCCCTTGCATACAATCAATCTCTGACTCTGGAAAGCGCAGCCGTAGGTTGTTAAAACCTTTTTAATTAATTAAGGGAACGCTTGCCGGCCGCCTGCGAAATGTAGGTTTATACAAAACAGATACAGTCCTTAAACAACCGGGCTGCTGGTTGTCGAGGACTCGCAATATGTTTTCGTCTGAAGATGTTTCCACTCGCTCTTGTTAGCGATACTCATTCTTCAGCTAGTCCTTTTCTTGCTCCCCCAAACGCTCCTTTTTCATCGTTATCTCCAACCCCCAGGTCTTTTCTTCTTGCGTCATTTTATGACGAAACCGAGATGCATCAGAATTTCGTCATACTGGAATTGCACCTAATATATATATAGAATATAGAAGCAAACAAACAAATGAAATGAAAGGAACAAGGAAGGAAACAAAAAACAATAGGTCGGGGGTAGAAGGGGACACCTACATCTACTAAGCGCCACTCCTGTTGCGTGTAGCGACGAATCCAGCCGCTCCCAGCGCCGAACAAACCAACACGCACACAAAACGACGCTACAAATACATATTTAATGAAAACAAAATAAAAACAAACAAACTCCCTCCCAAAAAGAAAAGAAACAAAAACAAACGCCTCACAACCGGACGCCAACCGACCCCACCCACGACTCCAGACAGTTCCGTTCCCGCAACAGAACCGCAGTGACAACCAAGTCCAGGCTTCCTAAAAGGTAACAGCCACAACCGTTTCTTCGACGGTAATCACCACACTAGTCCCCGTTTCTTCGACGGTAGTCACCACACAGTCAAACCTTCCTCCATGAAGGTCCTTTCCTCTCCGTCCCTCTCTAAAAAAAAAACGTCACCAAACAAAATTACGTCAAACTTTATTGACGCAACAGCTCCCCCTTCCCCCAAGACCAAGACTCAGGCTGAGCAAGCATGCGACACGCGACAACTCCCTCCCTTCTCCGTTCGTACCCTGAAATATCCCCACGGATAGAGGTTACTCCGTTCTCACAACAGATTTTCACGCAGATAAATGTTACTTGAATGTTCTCACAACAGATTCCTCACAGTTCAATATGGCTTCTTTCTCACAATGGATTTCTTTTCCCGCCCAACCTTGCTCCCTGGTGACCGCTCTCCTTTCCCTTTTTTTTTTTTTTCTTCTTCTTCTTTTCTTTTTTCCCGCCAAAAACGTCAAAAAAACAAAATTGCGTCAGATTATGACGCAGCAACCCCCTGCTCCCCTCTAGAACAATGGTTCTCAAAGTGTGGGCTGCACGCGTAAGTCAGGTGGTCAGCGGCTGACAGTCACCAAATATCAACAAAGTGATGTTTAAATCGCCAGAGACACTAATTAGTCCAGTAGTGATTTCACACGAGTTTTAATTGTTAAAATCTTGCCAGGTATCACCGTGGAGACCTTGAGTTTGACTTTCTTGCTGCAGCGTAGATAAGATAAGACTTTATTTGTCCCAGATGGCAATTTTGGTGCAGCTCCATTAAAATTAAAATTCATAATTGCATGCACAATTAAATAAGCTGACCGCCATCTTAATATTGTCGGCTAGTGGTAACGGTCACATCCATCCAAAATAAAAAAAACACATGCCTAACAAGACTGAGCGTAAGATCATCATCACACACAGTTCTATACACACAGATGATTGAAATAGAAGTAGAAAATATCAGGATGGGGGAAGGAGTGGGGAGAAAGAGCCAGTGAGAACTTTCTACCTTCTACTGTTTGTGTGTTATCAATATTTCAGTGTATGTCTTTCACAGTAACTCAAATTATTTCTTATTATGCTATGATATACCTAACCCGGGTAAGTTAAAAAGTGTGCAAATATGATTCATAAATACAAGTCAAGGTAATAGTAGAGTGAGCGCTTTACTCAGGGAAGGTCACTGATTTCGAATAAACAGACGAACAGAGGAGTAGAAAATTGCCAAAAAGACGGAATTGTTAAAAGAAATATTTTCTAGCAATTTGCATTCACTAAATCTCGATATGTAAACCAAACCTAATGACGCAGACCTACACAATTACTGTGAACAATAATTGAATGAAAACTACTACACGTTCCAGCTACAGTTTGTATATTTGTAGAGGACCCGATGTTATTTGTGAAGTTCAAATGACGTAAGGTTTAGTAGAAGCAAAAAAGAGTCCCGTGTAATTTCTGTTATTAAACACAACATTCTTCTAAAAACCTTCAACGTTTTCCACATGAACACACATATAAATAGACGAGATTCAAATTTATTTTACTCTTTACGCGATTCTACGCAGTTTTATTTTGCCTTTAGAATCCCTTTAAAGGATTGCACCTGCTGACGGTTCCTGCTTTTATTTGAGTGCTGGACGGTTGTTGTCCGTCCAAAACCTCACCACTCGGTTACATATTTTCAATGGAATGGATAAAGATACAATATTTTATTTCATTCCTTCAAATCAGCACAGACCTATGTCGTGTGATTTAATCTAATGAAGCGCTTCTGTGACGAAGCCAGACCCTGATATCTGTCGTGACAGATGAATTTGTGCTTGAATTACATGCCTTATATTGGCAACAGTTTCATTTATTTATTTTCCATGCACTTATATAGATATATTAAACAAATCCAACTACAACACACACATATATGAGAAAGAAATAGAAAATCATTGTTTCTACAGTAAGGAGAAACGCAGGTAAATAAACATTGTAAATGCATTGTAGAATCACGATAGACAAAATTAATTTCTTAAAGTCAAACGATCTCAGGACGAGAAGAGAATATAGGTTGGACCATACAGATAAGAGTTAAACCTCTCTATCTCAGACTTGTTATTAAAAAGTTTGCCTTCAATAATTAGTCAAAGTCACATTTTGCTTTAAAATATGCGTTATATAAAGGTAAGCGAATACATTCCACTATCAAGTTACAAATAATCACACATCTCTCCGAAAGGAATTTGTTCCGATATTAGTTCAAAAATTCTAAGCTATATTAAGGTTTCAAAAGATATGTTTGATCTTTCTTTTTGATTACAAAAAGTACATTTATTAGTTTAAAATTATTATACCAACGATTTTACAGACAATATGGTACTTAAACCTTTTTCATTTTTCTTGCTTTATTTTGAGTTATCAGTATTCAAAGTCATAATTTCATCTCAATCCTTTAGACATAGAATTTAGTATCTTCATCATCTCTTTGATTTCCAACGCTGCGTTATCTTTTGTTACAAATCGTTTGTGGACTGACATATTTTCAGAATAAGTCCGTACATGTTTAAGTTCATTTTCATGCAATTCTTTTGTGTAAGTTGATCATGAGACTGAAATGAGCAGATTCATGATAAAAGGTTGGGCATATTGTTTAAGCCTCTTTAATTAACAATGGCAGATTTATTAGCAATTTTGAGCCCTAAATATGTTTTGCATTGGTTTAGAAGTTTCAGGCTTAATACAGAAACAAAAGATTTTTTAAGCTGCAGACACGTCTTTCCATAGCCATGGTGTCCAGGCTGGAACTATAAAAATTAATACCAATAACTTCAAGGCGTGGATCTCCCACAATATCTTTCTAGTTGTATAGAGTTGCTAAAACTGTTCTCAATACTTAGTCATTTTTCTTTTAAACTCATAAGGCGCATATAGCCTTTAAAGAAATGTGTCCTGTTGTTCATTCCAAACTCCAGCTTCATTCTTCACTCTTTGACCATCTTTATTAATTTCAGGTCAAATAAATCAAAAACGATGTTTATTCATCGACGCAAAACACATCGAGATAAAAAAAAACCTTTCCATATCTCTTACTATACCACCTAGACATTTAGAAAAATAAAATCTTTGCCTATTAACTGCCTTTAAATCTGTTATTTTTTATATTTGTTTGATTGACTGTCTAGACTGATTCCTAATTTGGTTTGGTTTGGTTATTTGAACTATTTCCTTCTTTTCATTTATACCAGTTTTCGTAAATTCAGCAACTCCAATGTATACCTCCAAGTTACTCCACCTGAAGTTTTCTGTAAGTCTGTTGAATACATTTGTTTGCCTGGTATGCGTGTTTGTGGGGGTGCGTATGTATTTTTCTTCTCGATTTTAACTTTCATGTCAGCCTCACAACATACACACTTCCACGCAAAATAAAAGCCTCCTAGGCATGTGAAACGTGTGGAGAAAGAAAAAGAAAGATTCTTCTATCTTTTCGTTTAAAGGTAACTCGAGTAAGACATTCTGAACTGAGCCAGCCTTGCTGTACACAGAGTGTATTTTCTTACATTGCAACACATCACAGCACGACCGATGCGAAGTTCATTAAGGTCAAGCGCTGACCGATGCGAAGTTCATTAAGGTCAAGCTTTGACTGATGCGCATGCGCCGAAGGATCTGCTGTTGTTGGCGACGCTGTGAGTCCAGATGGCGGGCATCACATGTCGACGTCGCTGCTCTTGAGGTCCTCTTCAGATATGGAGCCATCGGAGCACGAACTGCCGGGTGGGGAGGCGCACAGCGACATCATCTTCAGCTGCGCGTTCTCCACGCACGTGCTACCCACAGACGATCGACTATCGGTCGGGTAGACCCACAGCTTGTCGGATGCGGAGTGAGGCATGCCGGGGGATGAGATCCTCTCCCCTTTGTCGTTCGTGTTGTAGCTGTGAAGCAGGAAAGGGGAGGTTACAAAGCATGAAGACGTATTTCTTCCGAAACAAGACACAATCCCAAACAGTCGGGTACATTGTACAAGATCAGACAAGCAACAGAGATAATAGGACTTACTCGTTACTTATCTTCGCTGTTATTAGTTGCATAAAGAATATATCTTTCATTAGTATATCCATAAGGCACGATTCACAGAGGGAGTAAAGGTTATTAAACTTTAGTGAGTGAACGACGTAACTAGCCTAGGGAGAATTCAGAATCAATATGATGGTGTCTAAGGGTGGAAATTTATATAAAAGCTTGAAATTTTATGACTGCACTAATTTTGTAGTATGGCGAAGTCACAGACGCTGATTTAAAGTAGAACTTTTCTAACAGATATGCAGACAGAAAAACAATGAAAGACAGAGGGATGGAGCACGGGCTCAGCTTTGTTACTATTTTATATCTTTTTTTTTTTTTCTTCTTTTGTTTTGTAGTTACGTTTAACGGTAAATTTTTTTCTTTTTTATTTTTCAACCCATTATCGCCGTCTTCTGCTCCTATCGTCTTTTATCTCATGCACTACTATAAATTCAAAACAGCGCAGGCAGCATTTACAATATTTAAATGTAGTTTGATCACGCCTTTTAAACTAATGAGACGGATTCATTAGCGTCAGCGAATTAGTCTTTTATGGGTTTGTTCTACAGGGGAGAAAACTCATGACTACAGAAACAGCAGGGCTTGTTTCCCCTGGCTTAGAAGACCTTCCACATTTTTATATTCCGGCAAAAAACAATATATTACTTTTCAATCCTCCCCACCGAGGCATGAATTAGTAAATTCGATGATGATGATGATGATGATGATGATGTCATGACATGTCTACACTTACATATCATCATAGATGGGGGCCAAGGTCTCCATCGACCCTTTGGAGTTGTCCGACGACGAGGTATCCGACTTCACCCTCACTGTCTCCCTCCATTTGTCATCTGTAACAATGGACGGGTAGGAACAGAGATACCTGTTGTGCGGGAGGGTGCCTTCAAAGTACATCCTTTGCTGCTGGTTGCAGTTGTCTTCCCCTGGGACTGCGTGGGTGGTTTCATCTGCCAACTCCGTTACGCGCTCTCCTGCAGGAGACAGGACCAATCACACTAAACATTAGATTGGCTGGCATTTCTCCTAGCTCTGACTCAAAGGTCACAACCCGCACTTAGCACGACATTACCTGGTTTAAACTCCTGTGGACAGGGTTAGGTTAACTCCAAACAGGTTTTATTCTACACAAATTTCCTACAATGAAATATTTAAAACATTTTATTTGTACACATCAAGTACAAAAATCAATTACACCTGCGCACGCGCACACAAAGGCAGGCAGCTTTACCACTGTTGCTGTAGGTGTTGAGGCAGTTGTAGGCCATGATGCTGTTGACCTCATCCCCCAGGCGCTCCTCCGACAGCGTGCGGTAAGGTCGGCGAGTAGGAATGTTGTGCATCAGCGCCGTGTCGCCCCGCTTCTTGCGCAGCACGTTGCGCATGCTGTGGTCGTTGCTGAGGATGTCGCAGTCGCTTGAGTGGATGGTGGATCCCTTGTGGCGAAGCTTATCCTGGAGACCAATCCGCACGTCTGTGTTGCTGCGGGCAAATTCCTGCCGTGCACAGTACGCACGCAGGCATACGCATTCATAAACATGCATGTATGCATTCAAGCACATGCGCGCGCACGCACACAAGGATAGGCTATGAACTCAGAGAGACACAAGAAAAAGTGCAGATAGAAGTATTTCTAACTTTGCTATTCTTATTTTATTTTTTGACAATGGGAATGTAGGTGTTCTAACTTAAAACATGGTGGTGGCTACTTTACCGGCTCGCGACAGCCATCCCCGGCGACAGGTCCCGGACACTTCCGGCGCGACTTCAGCTGCTGTTGCTGCTTCTTAAGAGAGGATTTGTGTAGCCAGGTCCGCGAGTCCTTCTTGAACTGCTTGCCGGCATGTTCCACGAGAAAGTAAGGCGAGCAGTCCTCGTGGGTCCTCTCGTTGTCCAGAAAGCGTCTCAGCACCGCCGTCTTGTCGACATCTTCGGATCTGGGCTTGGGATTTTTGTGCAGCCAGGTTCTCGAATCCTTCTTGAACCCAGGTGGTAGCATGCCCGCTGCCAGATTTGCTGTTGACCGTGTGCATCTACACCTGCCCCAGTATTTTACCCTGGCCCTCTGTGCCGCTCTCCTGCTACAACCTTTGCTGCCACGGCTCATGATGTCGGCGATCACGTCAAACTTTGGTGACGCAAAAATTGTGTGATAACGTCAAAACAAAATGCGTCATGGAAACTTTTATTAAATCACAATCAAATTAATGGAGTACCTTTTGGCGCAAGGAGGAGCAGAATTTATAAGTTTCGGATGAGTGACAGACAAGCTGTACGACTGAAAATATCTATAGGTAAGTAGTAATAGGATTACTTTGCATAAAAATGTCTCCATCTTGAAATCGACGTCAGCGTTGTGGTTTGTGTAACCAAGCTTCATTTTATTATTGCTTCCGGTCTGTCAGTCTGTCTGTTTGTCTTGCATAAGCACTTTGTCTGTCTTCTACCCTTCTGTATCAAATTCTGCCTTCATTTTATTAGATTACCTACAACTTTAAATATTTAGAAGTAATATTCCTTTAACTGGGACTAGAATATCAAAGCATTTCACCAGGGTAATAAATCATTACATAAAAACAACCTAAATATTTTCCCCTTTTTATCTTTTTGCCTTTTTTTACCTGAACCAAGTAATTGCATTTCCATCACCTGCTCAACCGATCTTACTTTGGCTTGTCTGGAAATGCAAGGTTGTAATGAAAACAATGTTAATTAACAAAAGGTAATTACAATAGAATCGCTACAGCACGTCCGAGATCAGAGTGGATGAACAAAAAAAAGGAAAAATCTTTTACATCGATATTGAATAAACTTTTAAAAGCCGCTATATTACAAGATTTATTTTTGTTTCTGGGTGTAACGCAGCAGAAATAGTGAAAAGTACAAGTATTCACTACACATAATAAGGAAATTATAACTTGCCATCTAGTAAAAAAAAAAGTCCCCCATTTAGGACAGGAACACTCAAACCAAGCTTCCGTGTGTTTATTACGAAAAGTATTCCTCCGTCACTCACTCACAGACAGGTGTACTGAGGTGGTGGCTTGGAAACTTGCCGCAGTTAACATGCCGGATGGATGATGGTACAGGGCGCTAAACCTTTTTTCTCTAAATGCCACTTAGAGATGCCATTTGTTTAGGAACGCACCATCGCTGTCTGCCGTACATCAGTTTCAAGCCACATCCCAGTTTCTAATCACCTGCAGGAGTCTATTTGCAGGAAACTAAACTTTACATCCAAGTCTTTTTTTTTTCTCGGGAAGCGTGAGGAAGGCGATAACAATGTTTGTCACTGACAGTCAGAATCCGGGGTCATGGGTTCAGAATCTGCCTCAAACCTACCAATTTTTTTTTTATGCCTTCAGGTCCCTATCCCTGTGTTGGAATAGATTGCCACGACATACTCTTGTATGGCGACTCCTCTAAAGGTCAACAACTGGGCAAATCTCTTGCTTTCTCTCACTCACACACACGCACACATGTGGTTTGATTAGTGAGCTTTCATTGGTATGTCCTCAGACTTTGAACTGAGGCAGCTTGCCAACCTCTACACAACAGAGTTCACTTATTTATTTTATTTATTTTTATGTGCATGAACATTCTACCAGACATCTGCATCCTCGTGCTGTTCGTAGAAAAGTATCTTTTAAGTCTTTCAGATTTATCACTTCACGTTGGGACTTCAGTGTGTGTTTCCCAAAACATTTTGGAAGTTCTATTCACAAATAGTAAGGGTTAGACAAACAGGATGACTGTCTACACAAACGGGTAAAACACGTGACTAGTCAGGTTATGTAGTGATGCACGTTGAAGCAGCTACCAGTGATGCCGGAAGGTGGGAAGACTGCCAGTTGCCAAACGCCTCAAGAATGCGAAGAGAAACAAGTTCTCGAATGTGATTGGAGCTCTTACATTTTTTTAATTTTACGCGAAATCTTTGGAAACAAAGCAATTGAATTAAAGTTGAATGCAAACAGAACAGCCCATGTTTTCTAGCTTAAGCAAGTCAAAAATTTTTACTTTCCTGCCAGAACACATTCAAGAATTTCAAAATTATGCTGAGCCAAACTGTTCCGACAGTGTTCAAATCCAAGAAAGAAAAAAAAGGAAGTAAAATCCCTCCACGTCAAATGTAGGAGTGTTACAGGGGGAGCGTGTTCACCAGCATAACTGTCATAACTGTCGTTTGCTGTTCAAACGATTTGCACCAAAGAACTTAGTCTAAGGCTTAGTCTTCAATTACTCAGGCCCTGTTCTTTCTTGTCTCAAATTTGATCTTTGTCTCTCAGTTTCTTTCCAGTCAAGTATACATACGGTGCATCTTTATCCTACATTGTGACTATTGCAACTGTTTCAGTACAACTTTGTCACACACACACACACAAATTCCATAAAATGTATCCGTTTCAAAAGTTCTTTCAGTGCAACTTTGTAGTTTGTCTGTAGCTAAGTCTTCGGGCATTTGTTTCTTTGTTGTTTTGTTTTTCTTCCTTAAAATGTTGTCTAAATCTTTTATAGGAATTTAAAAACAGTTTCACAAAAACAACAAAGATGTATGCAATGGCGTGTTGTGGATTGGCCAGCTTATTTGGTTGGCTTTTTGGACAGAAAAGTACTTCACCATAGTTTAAAAAAATCCCGCCTATACCCTTAGAGCAGAACGTATACGAACACACACACACATGTGCGCACATGCTCAGAGAAAGACTAAATTCATTTCCAACAAGTAATTGTTAACGACAGTGCAGGGAAATATCTCTGAGAGGCGAGAGGAAAATCTCACGCCCGGTGAGGAGATAAAATTTCACGGAAGTTCTTTATCAGGCATGAAAACTCAGGTGATTGTTCGACACCCAACACAGCGCATATTTATTTATCAACGAAGACAGATTATTTCCTGATCATTCAGAATGTCTCTCAAATGATGTAACAGTCTTGGTTAATGACATTTTCGTGATTGATGAATTATTATAGATGAAACACAAACAAGCAGAAAAAAAGAGCTTCTTGGTTTTATGAGCTTAAAACAAAGATTCGAAAAAGGAAACAGTAAAATGGAAAGCACACACACATATATCTTTCACTAGTCCTTCAGTCCTACTCACAAATGTCTGCATCAAAAAGTGAGAACTTCTAGAATGCAATCGTATATTGAAACCATAGTTTGACATATATATATATAAGCCATTATACACGTCAAATTTGAGAGTATAAGATGCAGAATGTAGCCTAAGAAGATCATCACGCCATCACAGAAGTTAGACAGAACACACAAGCCACATCGAGGTGTCTGTAACAGATTGAAATGCATTACATGTTACTAGCAAGTTCCTCCGACTCGACCAGCGAGTCTTACAAGTCCTCCCTTGTCTGACTTGCTCTTTACCTTTAAATGTTTCGGTAATTATAAAAACTGTAGACTATACTTCAGACATTCTGTTGGATGCACATCAACGCAATTCCTAGCTACAGCAGGTCCGTCTCATTATTACAGACAGTACTGTGGTCTAACTTTAAAGGATTAGACACTGTACGTATATTGAAAAGGAAACTAAACATATTTTAGTTTCACATCATTTACATTCTTTCGGTAAGTGTATCAATCGGTGACTGGTTGTACCCGTTTTCTATGAGTTAAAATGAACAGTTTAGTACAACAGGTGTGCCAGATGTCATACAGAATTAGTTCAGACTTGTGGAATTGTCAGCTCCTCCCTTCGCATGCCTTCGTGTGAACTGCTTCCTAATCTTGGGAGATTGGAATTCACAGATGAAGATTCCACGTGTACAGAGGTCTTCGACATTCAAGTCATGGTAAATGATACTGGGCGGTATTTTCAGATTATCGAGAATTATACAGAACATTTGCAGATCTTTGGGTTCGCCCGAGAGAGCCCCGGTGAATGCTGGGAAGGAAGGTGTACTCATACACTTGCCTCCATCGCAAGCCACGCGAAAATTAACTCCTGAAAATTAGTTTCACGCCTGCGATAGGCTGCTTCATAATCCGTGTCGGATGTTTGCTGATCCGTGAAGAAAATCTTTAGAAGACTGGAGTTGCTGATAACTGGTGAGATGGACTGGCAACCATTTACGCTGTTTCGTCTAATTGCGCATCTTTTTTTACCCACTCACACGCACATATATATTACAAACCACACCACTGCATGCACGTGCACGCTTTCTAAAGGGCACGCATGCTCGCACACTCACACCTGGCTGACAAATGTGATACTTCCGTTATAACACAGCTTGGTGCATCAGTATAAAGCCCTGTCTCATAAACACTGTGATTGTTATTGCCAAGTTTCAATTAACTTAAGTGTATTGTCTTATAAGGTTTTTTATTAAAAAAAATTAAGTTGGGGGGAGTGGAGAGTGGTTGTGAAAGAAAACAAAAACTTATCTCACGGTCACTGGTCCTTCTACATCCATGTCACAATACTTGTAACAGCAGACCGAGGAGGTGAAGAGGCCATGCCTGAACTCTGCTCCCAGCATCCAGATGGCGGGAAAGAAGACAGACTCCGCTGTTCTCAGCACCTCCACAAAGTGGTGTATCCTGGCAGTGCTCCGGCACACCAAGAACACGTCACACTCTAAATGCGAGGTCAGCTCTATCAAGAAAGGCAGGCTGAAGACGACGGAGATGAGTCCGGCGATGAAAGTGTCGAACATTTCGTGGGTCAGGTACACCCCTTCGCTCCTGGCGATGATGGTGCGCACGGCAAGCCGCTCGTCCGGCTGGCGGCAGCAGTGTGCCACGACTAGCAGCACCAGCGCCACCAGCAGGAAGGTCAAAGGTGCAAACCCGAACGCGCCCAGGAGGGCCACGAGACCGGCCAGGGTCCAGTTGGCGCTGGTGCAAGACTCCGAGAAGCTGCCGCCAGATGTTATGACACGCGCGGTGTACACTGGGATCCACGCCGCTAGTCCCAGCAACCAGGGAAGCAGAACCCCGGTCAGGACCACTCTCCTCCGCACCAGAGGGGTCACCGTGAAAAAGATCGTCACGGCGTACTCTAGGCAGATGGCCGCCAGGGTCAAGGCTGTCACAGTGGGAACAACGAACTCCTGCAGGCCGTAGGCGAAGAAGAGAAGGGGACAGCCGAAGGGCCACGTGCCGTTGTTGAAGGCCATGCAGGTGTCCAGAGGCAGGTAAATGCTGGAGACCAGGATGTCCGCTCCTGATAGGCTGACCACCAGCTGATACTTGGCCGACTTGCGCAAGCGGGGGGACTTGCAGACGACTGCGACGAGGACGGAGTTGAAGAGGATTCCCAGGATGCATAGAACCACATTCTGACGAGCTCGGGCAGCCAGTAAATCCGTCTCCGAGGTGTCGTTCCCCATCGGAAAATTACTTCCTGGGGAGAGAAAGACACAGAAAGAGTGACATGGGGGTTGAGGTAGTATTTTTAACGGCCTCAATTCAAGCGCACTCAAGATCAAGGCAAAAATATCATGTCCGTGTGATTAATATTGCTCGAATTTCGCATAAAGGCGTGTAAGCGAACAAAGAAGTCAAGAAGAGAACATGACAACGGTCGAAAAACGAGGTTTCACTCAAAACGTGACAGGTCCACGTGAGTGTCGCATTACGCCATCATTGAGTCTCACTTCCTGTTGCTAGCAAATGGCATCAGGCACTGCAGTGGCAAGACTGGCGAATTGCAACCTTCAGCTCGTCCCCCACGGACCACGTAATAGATTTTTGAGTGCCGCCTCCCTCTTCTCTCTCTCACACACACGCTCCATAAACTTCCCACTGGATGTATCATTTGAGGGATTTAAAAAACAGAAGCGAAGTGCGCATGCGTAAAAGCTTCGCAACCGGAAGTGCAGCCCGATTAGTCAGTTGATAAAACGCTTGTTGGCTGTAGAGTGATAGCCGCTGAGCTGCACCGCAGCAGGGCAATGGGAGGCAGTTTGTCGAGGTTCCGTTCCAGGTTGTACAGCAAAGCATCCTGCTGTGTTGTTTCCTCCCCGAACACACAGTCTAAGCATAAGACCCAAGGTACTACCTCCAGTCGCTGCCTTGGAGTTCCAAGACTCAAGTTGGTGCAGCTAGGCTAACAGTCACAGAATGACAAACTGACATACAGACGATACATAGACAGACTGTGCAGTCAGGCAGAAAACCGGAACAACAGACAGGAAGGCAAAGATACAAACAGTATTCTAGGCAAACAGGCAGACAAGCATACTGAGTATCTGTCAGTACGTGTGACAACCTTTATGAAATGATTCACAAGGAAGGGGGATACAACGTGTCACAAGTACAGCCAAGTATCGGAGCATCTTCTAGGTCGCCGCAGTTTGTTTGTTATGTCCTTTCTCCCCCACACTCCTATCTGTGTTCCTTCATGTTCTTGGATTGCTAATCAGTGTGTGTTCGTATATTATGTTGTGTTTGTTTTTACTCCATTCTGACGTCCTTATCTCGTGACCTCTTTCCCCACTGACCCTCGTCTCTTAAGAAGCGCATCGAGCACGCCTCAGTGTGGGGAAATGTTATATAAATGCTATTATTATTATTATTATTATTATTATTATTATTATTATTATTATTATTATTATTATTATTATTATTATTATTGCCCACGTGGCGCTAGGTAACAGTTCTCTCCAGGACAGCGGAAGAAAAGAGACTTGTGATAAACGGACCGAGGGGACGAAACTGATGCCAACTGAAACACGAGAACGTTTGCAGATGGGTGACGGGGGACAGGGTGAATAATTTATTAATTTTTACAGACACGCGGACGTACAGATCTGCAAACATTTTTGCCAGCCGTGGAGTACAAGATTTACCTCGAACCTGCTGTTTATACAAAAGTGAAGAAACCCTATCGCGCGCCCATTCACCTGCGCCTAATTTAAACGGCTAAGCGTTATCTCGCTTGGCAGTACCTGTACTTTGCTCCAACATGACCTCAAAGACATTCCTTCCTCCCTAATGTTTTGCAGGATTCACGCGTGTGTTTGTTTGTTGCTGTTGTTGTTGTTTTAAATACGGATATGTGTTAGACAATTACCGTAAATTTCGGAGTAAAAAAACCCATCGGCTTAAACAGCTTCTTTGAGGATTTTTCATATTTTAATTAATTTTTCTGTGAGTTCAATGTTAAAAGGTGTTAACTGTTCACATTTTTTGTAAACCAAAGCCGCATACTCATGAAGCATTCGGATTAGCTAATGAAGCTCACACCCTCGTCATCCCGAAAACGAGACGAAGAACCTACGGTGCAGCTTTCAGGTTGTCTATATTTGGGGATTTGTAAACTAGTGCGGGGGTTATTTATTTGTTAAAAGTTGAATTTTGTTTAATTTTCCTGGGTGCGGCTTATATACAGGTGCGCTGAATAGACTGAAGTTTACGGTACCTGCTGTACGGCAAGTGTGACACGTTTCTTTAAATACTTCCGCTGACCTCTGTCGTTAAACCTTGCTGCTGACCTCAAAAGTGTTTAGAAAGGTCAAGGTTGTTTTAAACTAATTGGTGGAGAAGGCAAAAAAAACCAACAATGGAATAGGTTTTACAATGTTTACAGCATCTTCTTGTTGACAAAACAAGCCTCAAATTAAGTTTTGCTATTTGTAAACAAGGAAGCTGAATTTCAAATTACTGGAGATGGATGTTTATAGAGAGAAACTCATTCTGACCTCTCACTAGCCTCTGTGGAAACTATTTGCTCACGACAGTAGATCATGTTGCTGTCCGCCAGTCGTGCGACAAGAGAATGCAGGCTGCTGACACCGGAGAATAAAGTGAGGTTGTTCGTTTATCTTTCGATGAAGACACAGCCGTCCACTAAGCCAGTCTGTGTTTGCACGGCCATCGTGTACATGTG
The DNA here is from genome assembly GCF_003073045.1 of Pomacea canaliculata. Taxonomy (NCBI): domain Eukaryota; kingdom Metazoa; phylum Mollusca; class Gastropoda; order Architaenioglossa; family Ampullariidae; genus Pomacea; species Pomacea canaliculata. Next base: position 6,009,945 of record NC_037602.1, on the reverse strand, counting down.
GAGTCGTGACACATCTTGTGACAAAACCTGTAAGTGTCCCCGGAATTCGTTATTTAATGTATGTACGTGTCAGTGTGTGAGTTCCGGTGGTAACAGTAACTGCATGTGTGTGTGTGTGCATGTGTGTGCGTGTTTATGCATAGAGGTTGTTTTATGTCTTGTGTGCGTGTGTCTGTGTGGTTTATACACCCTCCTCTGTGTAAATAATAGAGCCCATAAATGTCAAGCGACCACCAGGCATTAATGGCACATAAGTGTAGAAAATATGGCATCAGGCTTCACAGAAGATGACAGACAGCAGTCTACCCCCAAAAAAACTTTGAAGTTCCCTCACAGCAGATGAAAAACTTTAAACTGAAACAGTCACACTGTGCTTAAACTCTCTCTCTCTCACAGCTTTTTGTTAACCTATCCAGCAACAAAAGAAAAGCAAAGCAGCTGGCCCAGTAAACAGGTGGACATATATACATATACACACACATGCAGGAGCGCGGGATACACAAAATAATGTTTAGACACCTCGAGCAACCACCGGTCTACTACCCCCGAACTACCACAAACTCACCTGTCGAGGTCAAGACTCGGAGTACCTGTGGGTGCCTGTAGCCCGTGTTACTGTATTATCGCACTTTACTGGGAGGAGGGACGTGCAGCATCGCGACCCACTGACGGTTGCAGCAGCCTCGAAGTGGAAACACAGTTGTTGCCGGTCGTGGCATCTGTGCGACCACCTTTCGATGAATTTACCGTTATAATTAGGTGCCCGGGGAAAGCTTTCCCCCCGTGTAGGAGGTGCAGTGGGACAGACAGCCCCCTAATGTGTGGAGGGTCGAGGAGAGGGTTAAAAATAACTCGGTATCCCCCTTGCCCCGGCACTGTATGAGACAGGGTGCTACGATAGATTAGCATGGACGATACAGAATTGTAACAATACGATAATACGGCGAATCGTTATGAAGTAATATACAATCACATGACCTTTTTTAGCTTATTTTTGAAGGTCTTTCCTATCTCTCTCTCTTTCACACACACACACACACACAGAGTACGCACGCGCGAGAGCACACAGATGTATATATGTAAGTTATATTATATAAAATCTCTCACATAAATCTTTTCCTCCTCTCTCCACTCTTTCTCTTCCTTTTTTTCTTTCATCTCCCTGGACGTTTGTCGTTACTGCTAACGCGTGAAAGTTTCGGTCTTGCGTGTAGTATTTTATCATGTGTACGGTTTCTGAAATCCCGTTGCATGGTATTGATAAATAGTTTGCATCCTTACACCTCCGGAGTCACGACCTCTATTTCAATCCGGTTTCGGAGACATCCAGGTCAAAAAAAAAAAATACATTTGGAGTTACTTCCCTTAGCTGTCGCGAGCAGGGAAGACGGTGTGAGGCGTGAGAGAAAGAGAAAGTGGGTCGTGGTGCAGACACGTTTGACGAGACACGTTTGACGGCGATGTTCTCGGCCACCTGCTTCTTACAATGCAAGAGGAAACCTTCGTGTTCGACGCCATTGTTTCACAAACAGAACTTCCTTAAAGTCATGTTTACACACACTAACACAGGATGTTTGAGGAAAGTAAAAACTTATTTTACATAGGTTCGCGAGGTACACAAACCAGACACTGGCCCCTATACAAAGCCGATCTTTCGGATCGCTTCCCTTCAATCCTCTCGTCTCACCTGCTGCTTGCAAAACGTAGTTTGTGCCAAGTCTCAGGAGTTGCAGGAGTGGTTGGCATCGTCTTAGAACACCCACAGATATGGCAGGAAGTTATCACCGTGGGTAAACCTCCATCTCAGTCCCCAAATCCCTTTACGCTAATGCTTTCCCTTTCTGTTTTAAGTATTTTGAAACACAAAAGTGTCTGTGCTTATAGGACTACTTACATAGAAGTGTTTAAACCAAAACCGTTTTATTCTTCCACTTTTTTCCCGTTACCAAATCGGAGAACCCTTTTACATGACTGAGTATATTTAAAACTATTGCAAACATGTCCTAATAACGACCCTAGTTGCTCAGACTTATATATATACATGTACACATGTCAAATTATTTAGACCTGTACCAAATGTCTTTAATGGGAGATATTAGGACATAACACACTGTAACGGATTGTCGTTTTGGTAGGAAAAGAGTGTTTGGTTTAGAGTGCTGTGGCTTCCTAATGGCCACCCCACTGTTCCCTGTGCCTAACATGGCTAGACAGAAATAATAGGCTGGGCTAAGTGAAGGGAGTAATTAGTTCGTAATTACTTGTGAGTCCAAAAACAAGTAATTACAAAGTGTACTTTACCGAAAAGGACTAATTAATCTTCGCAATTCACAGGCACGGTCTAACTACGCAGTTAGCACAGAAAGTTCCAAAAATCCTTTCTGACAGACAAATAATTTAGGTGAAATTTAGAACACGTTTAATAAACTGTAAAATGATTCATTCGTCTTGGAGAGGTTGTTATCGTCATTCCCCTGTAAACCATCTTGCTTTACACTTTGAGGGCTTGGTGTGTACTAAACACTACTGTGGTATCAGTGTACATTTCTATAACATGTAGAATCTTAGGGGAAGATCTGTATGAATACTTGAATTAACTTAAATACAGAGAAAGAAATTACACTTCACAATAGTGTACATTAATATTTCAATATTCTTCAACGAATCATCTCAATATTTATTTCCTATTTTGTGTAAGAAACCCGACAGCCGACCCTGAAAACAGATTTCACATACTGACACTGTCCCGAGACGGGATCTGAACCCAGAGCCTCTCACCAGTAGTGACAAGAGAGTGTTTTAACCACCACACTTCTGGTCAGATCTGGTTTGCTAAATTTTGTGATTAAATCATCAGTCACAACCTCCATTTTAATCTTTAAATTATCTTCTCTATTTGTCGGGAAGACAAAATCTTTTGAGGAAGTCAGTGTACTTTTCCTTCTGCTCCTCTTTAAGCATCTAAAGGGAGATAGTGGTGCAGCGTGTCAAAGGTGCTTTATTCATTCTTCGAAATTAATGTCTTCTTCTGTTTCAGACCCTGTAGAATGTCCTAGCTGCAGTCACAGGTTTCAACTATTCAAATGGCAGGTTGGTTTGTTTTTATTTTGTTTGTTTTTTTACATAAACTGTACAAGCTTAAGCACACACACACAGAGATTAGAAGTGTGACAGCAGGTCTCTTATCAGGTTCTGCAATTCGAATGTAGAAGATTGCCAAAAGTTGCTTGAAATAGAACGGATTAATTAAATTAGAATGATGCTTCAGGGGATTCTCAAATAGCAACATCGGATGTTCTAGAGTTCTTAACCGAGACCAACTGAACACAGTGATCCCTCACTTGAAAACTCCGCTGGAATTAAAAGCTGAACAGGTGCAAAGAAGATCTCCTCATGAAAGAATTATAAATAAATATGTTTTATGCAGCAAAACACGACAAGGGTGCGAAAGATGCCGCTGCTGAGAAAGTTCTCTTCAGTAGCGATTTATTCTGGCCAGTACTCAAATATTAGAACCACCCTGTTACCTTTAAGCTCAGCTCGTTAGATAATAAATAAAGATGGGCGATAGTAAACAAGGCAATACCCGAGACTGCACAGGTGATGTTTGTTTTGCGGAGAGGGAAGCGGGTGGGGTTTCTCTCCAGCAGGTAGACTTGGCCGGGTGCTGCAGCACTCAGTCATCGCGAGACGCAGCCTGCTGCATGAGTCAAGGAGGATGTCCGCGTCAAGACACTGCCTTTTATCTGTGCCAAAGCCAACGGATGAAGACGCCATTTTGTTACTATAGCAACGCTTTTGATTTACGAACGTTTCTGTTCGGTCTTTCTCCAACTTGGCGCTCGACGCCTCGTCTCGGTTTCTGAGCGAATCTAGACCCCGGGTAGAAATTAGCTGTGGTGAACGGTGGAGGTTAGATGATGCACAGAAAGAAAAATAACAGAAAGAAGAAAATGTGTGAGGAAAGGGATTTTTAGTCTTGTGTTTTTCAGTGTCGATGGCTAAAGTCTACTAATAGTTATTCTGATAAAACTTTACACAAAAAAAATATTTTCACCGGCGATGCTATGTAACCTGTAGTGTATGAACTTTAGTGGTTTTTGTTTTTGTTTTTGGTTTTCGTTTTTTTTTTTTAAGAACAACTGTTTGCAAATTCTGTGTAGATTTTTCGCTTTTAATACCATTATGTTATCTGATTTATTTGTTATTGCTGCCAGACTGTGAAGCAAACATGATGGTTGTATGTTATTATTTAAGGAATCTTAAATCTCTTTGCTATGATGAGCTGGGGAAAAAATCTCGATTCAAACCGCCGTTCCGAGAATTTCAGGAACAAGAAGTTGAAATGTGTGACTTTTAACTTTTGTTTATTTGTTGCTTTCGCCCATCATATTTTTTCATCTTTTTCCTTCTCGTTTTCTATTTCACTTTTAAATAACGGTATTAATAACTAAACGGGCACAATCATATATATATATAGAGAGAGAGACTATAAAAGCATCTTTCTGTCTCTATCCACTTCCAGTCATATATTTTCGGTATTGCCATATTGTTGGTCAATCATTCTGTCTGCTTGTTAGTACATCTGTGACTCTGTACAATGAGAAACATACAGACATTCTTACCTCGGTTGTCGCACCGAATCAGCTTGGATCCACTGGAATGTCTTCTGCAGAAGTAAAAGTCCAAACGCTGCTCCCTGCACAAAGCCTGGCACAAAAGGGAGAAAACTCTTGCTTGTTTCTATCCTCTGTGCACGAGTGATCTCCTCGGCTTCCATTCAACTCTGTGTAAACCTCCCTCGCGCCTCTCATCGATCACTCTGCACTTCAGCATTGCTCTTGTCTTCTGGAATAAACTCTGATTTCAGAAAAAAAAATTGTGATATTACTGACGAACAGCCAATCCGATTCCCCTTACAATCCCGATGTACTCACACCTGTTGTGAGTTTCGGTCACAAGATGGTAGACAAGCATTTGTTTCCATGCATATTTTTTTTCCTTCGCTCCCCTCTTTGCGGTTCTGTCTTTCCCGTGCTCTGCTGATTGCTGCTGGTTCGTCAGGAATGTTCCTTTGCCGCCGCAGGTCTCCATATGGTGTTTGCGGGCAAACTAACAAAATAGAAAAAAACTCCTCCGGGCTCAACGGTATGCGCGTGGTTAAGTACCCTCGCCGTTCCCAACCGCTTCAGAGAGCCTAGATTGCCTGCTCCCTTTTCTCTCGGCATCGGCAAATCCTCTTATCTTCAAGAAGAAACTTTTTCCCGAGGATGCTCACAGCATGATTGTGTCATCGAGTTTTAATGTTGGCCACACGGAGGATAGGTCCGTTCTTCGTGATTCGGCATTCAATTCCCAGCTCCTTTCCTCCCTCATTCCTACTTTTAGACGAAATTACATCGGTTTGACAATTCATACTTTAAAGTGAGCATGACAAGTCTGAGTGTTGGACCCTGGGTTATGTAAATGAGATTACATGAGGTCATCAGTATGAAATGTCATACTTCCCATCAGCGTTTATCACTCGTCTTGCCTCCACACACCTTCGATCCGTTGGGTTCCATAGCCTGTGCACTATGTTATGCTCGGGTCTCTTGTTTGCCTTCTGTCATTTGACAACCTCTTTAGCATCATTTTTCAGACATTTCCAATATTTATGTCCGTGCGTTCACACTATCATCGTGTCAAACACACTGACAGATAGCACGCTTTACTAAAAAGAAAAGGAGGGGGACTTTATTTTCTGCGCGCAAAAAGCGACAAATCTTGTCGAAGGCATAATCACAACAGATCGCTGCCCGTGCAGCCTTGCACAATACATAATTTTGCAGGTACTAAAGAACTCACGGATGCACGTGCGACTCAGACTAATGGGCAGCCACCAACACACCACCACACGACACGCCATCATTGTTCATTCCAAACAAACCATAAATCATGAAACCTAAAACTAAAGCCGCTGTAAAGAAATATTTATCATCCCATATTAATTCTCTCCGCACTTGGCACTTCACATTCCAATTTGCACGCGCAAACACTACGCGCATGCACACACACTCACTTACAAACAAACACGCATGCATAACTCTAACGGACCACCCAAACACATGACACCACAGATCACCACAAGCCTGCCCCCGACCCTCCCACTTACCTTAATCCCCACCTCACCTTCTATACTCTCTCCAGCCCACGTGCAAACGATTGATGACACAGAGGCTAATGTGAGGCTTTTAGAAGCAACAACATTATATCATCGTCTAATTAACTGAGAGGTTACAGCCGGGTAATATGGCATCCGAAATCGTTTGCTGTTGGCAGATGCCCTCAAAATCAGCTTAAAATGAAAGGCAGAAAATAAGATGAACTTGTCATGCAAAGTACCCCTACTCGCTAAAAGCTTGGATCTGCTCTTTTCATTTAGTGCAAGGCACTTCGTGACTGGAATGCTTCCCTGGAATTGAAGTCAGCAGGACGGACTTAGTCGTAGCATTGGAGGTTGTTGTGGGTTTGGTATTTTTTTTTTTTTTCATTAACATTTGGATGGTAGCGGAGGTTTCGAAGACACCAGTTCTCTTTGCACAACATCAAACTTAAAAACCACGGAGAGAATAAAAAGCAAAAGAGTGGAAAGTGTTAGTTGTAGAGGTGTGTTTGTTATATGTGAATATGGGATCATGGTTGTTGGTGGTTCGTTACGTATTATTTAGCTCACACTCTCTTGCTTGCAAACAAAAGAAATCAAGAAATAAAAAAGATATGGAATTGGTAAGCTGTAATATAAACATGAACGCAGGATTTGAAACAAAACTTCAATACACATCGAACACAGAGTACTCCGTTTAAATAGCTTTGTATATACACAAACACGAACGTATCAAGCTGCAAGATACTCGTCTTCCAAACCTCAACACACTTCGTGTTCCACCCACACCCGTATCTCAGGACAGTATGATGGACGAGTGGAGAGATGACTTTGTTGACCAGCAGTAAATTTTTCATCCGAAAAATCCCCATAAGAAACCACCGAAGGTGATCAGTATCAAGGCATTTATGTTGACGAACCATTTCCACCTTCTGTCTTCCCGCACCGACGTCAGCAGTTTCTTGTGAGCACTCTCTTCCTCCTGCGACATGTCCACGTCTTTTGGCTGCTCGTAGCCGCAGAACGCATACAGGAAGCGCCGCCATGCGGGCAATATTCTAGTGTCTGAAACTATAGACAGACAAAATAATTTTGCAAGAATATGTTGATTTGTATAAATGGTATCGTATTTTCTTCATCTGTTTTGATCCTCACACCACTGACCTTTTTCCTCTCTCCTTCTCTCTCTCTCTCAGACTTATTAGCTGTAGCAAATGTTTATGGAGTATGTAACTAGTTTCTGTGTTTTGCCAGAAATACACACATCATGGCTTTTAGACTGTAAGATCTGACAAAACGTATCAAGATGAACAATTTTTTTGCAATACCTTTAAATTCCTCTTCATCCACCTTAGCTGCTATCTTGGCCTTGACCTTTTCGTGTCTGGCCTTTTCTTCGGGAAACTCTTCTCGTTCTTCCTCGCTGTGGCGTGTCCACCAGGTCAAGCGGATCAACTGTAAAACGCAACATTCGCGAAGGATATTGTCACGTGATATGCCATCCACCAGGTCAAGGCAGACATGGAGCAACACCTCAGGACATACTAACAGACTGATATACAAACATGAAATACAAACAGAACAACTGACAAAATGTCTTTATCCCTTCTCTATAGGAATTCCCCACTTTCTGGTTAATATAAAGATTAACATTTTTCGTTGTTTTCATTGTTACCCATACACATACATACATAAACAATAAAAATACAAACACAACAAGAGAGATAGAGGTGTCCTGTCCTGTCCTGTTACTGAGGGCCAGACTACAAACACTTACATGTGATTTCTTGATGGGCGGGGTCAGCACAGTGATGACCACAGTGGCCACGAAAGACACGACAAAGAGGAGGATAGTGAAGTGAAGAAAGTGGAGGCGACCAATGATGACCGGCCGCGTGTCCTCCTCGCCACAGTCGGGAGACCCGTAGCCAAAGTCGAGAGCCATCCGCACGATCCCTATCACCAGCCCCACCATCAGACCCCAGAAGGCGCCCTAACGGCAGATTACAGAGAAAAAGATCAAAATTATCCAATTCTTTACAGCAACATATCGCCAAAGAATGTTGTTTTCATTGTGACATTACGTGTGGTTGGTGCAGGTTCAGTTGTAACTCGTTGTTGGTTGTAATGCAATAAATGTAATAAATTTGTGTTCAGGTCTTGAGGAGCCCGTCTTTCTCGTGCTAAATACTCGTACTAAGCCGGCTTCGTGCACTCTTAAGAAATAAGTTGAAAATTAAACATAATCGATAAAAAATTATAATAAAAATACTTCAAGTTCTTTTTTGTTCCAGGAGGAAACCTAGAATAATTCGTGAACAATAAACTGAAATAATTTTTTTGTAAAAAAAATAATGCGTGGTTGTTATTTTACGAGTAAGTGAATGAGAAAAGGAGCAAACAAACTGCACTGAGCGATTCTGTTCTGGTGTCTTTGCGGACTTTTAACCTGGATATTTCTTAGTGGTAATAAAAAATAGCACCAAAATACCAGTCAGAACTAAACTATCAATTCATTAACAAATTCATTAACAAATTTTTGGATAAAAGTGTAATCCCAACCATATTTTCTTCTTCATCTAACCACATTTAATGAAAATGTGACTAATCATAAAGCACCATGTTTTAATATCAGACCAATCCTCGAAGCTACTAGAAAATTTGTTATCTACATCGCAATCTGCTTGGGTGAGTGTCTGTGGGCTTTCCTATCACGCAACCTGTCAACAGTCCAAGACTATCAGACTTGCTGTCTGCAGAGAGTTTTAAGCAAAGCACACAAACCTTTTCGTTTGTTCTCTCCCACAGAATGGCTAACAGAAACAGAGCCAGGATGGGAGGGGCAAAGTATCCAGTTACAGCCTGGATGTAGTTGAAGAGCTGTCCTCCTTGTGAGGCTTGCAGCACTGGAACCCAGACGATGCTGAGGCCGATGAGGATCAGGACGAAGACTCTAAAGACATCACATGTAAGCACGCGCGCACACACACACATGCGCACACAAACAATCAAATTTCATTAGCATTTACGAAAAAAGAATGTTAAAACAATACTAGGGGAAATAAATATTTCCAGAAGATTAACCTAAAAAAACACGCGACACGTGTTCCTCTCATGTAGAGGCATTCAGTATAAAGCAACTGAAAGCAAAATGAGATATTATAGTGGTATTGTAATATATACATAAATCATAACATAAGCAGTGGCAGTAGTGGCAACAACAAAAGTAAACGGTCCAGAAACACAGAAAGTGAGTTCAAGTGAGAAAGAATGGTGCAGACCTGCCCACAACAAGCATTTCAGTTTCTGTGGCCGCGACCCGGAAGCGCTTCCAGATGTCGATGGTGAAGATGGTCGCTGAGCTGTTGAAGACTGACGTCAGAGAGGACATCAGGGCCGCCATCATGGCTGCCAGCATGACACCTTTGAGACCTAGCAGCAGAACATGGCATGACTGTCAAAGTTTCGGAGAAATGAAAGCACAGTAGCAACACACAGGTGAGAGGAAACGACTTTTTACTGTTTACTATGAGATACATTTTATTGACTTGTCTGTGTGTGGGGGGAGGGGTGGATTTTTTTTTCTTAACAAATTCTTTACTCGATGAAACCAAAAGCATTGGTCACATTTTACTCGGAGACGCTTATCTACTCTGAGGGTATCGTACATTCAACGAAAACAACTTCTGAAACTTTTGAATCAGCTAGCAGCATTATCTCCCTTTTGGAGGTAAAGTCCAGTGACCTAGAGACCGTAGGAATAACAGAACGTGAGTGGTCTACCGTGTTTATGCCTTTACCTCCCCTTATCTATCAGATACTCGTTTCCCAAAGCAGCTAAAAGTGGCGGTTGAGTGGAGTGGAAAGGGTGAGTTTTCTAGCTGCACGTCTAAGGAAGCCTCGAACCGGCTACTTTCTGTTCTACAGTCAAGTGCATCAACTCCCCACGATACCTATCCCCTTTATACTTTATACTTTCTTTATTTATCCCATTTAATTCATGTTTTCTAGTGAAGCCGACTGTTTAAATTATTCTCTCAATCTGATGTGTGTCTTACCAGCAGACAGAAGAACGAAAGGTCACTGACCTGTGGGCATCAGCTCGATGACCAGCTTTGGATAGGCGATGTTGGTGCATCCTGCAGGGTTTTCACAGACCATCCTGCACTGATCCGGGTCCACGCAGCCCACCTCGTCTGTAGAGCAGCATGATTGTTTAGTGCCAGACATAAATAGGTTCTATGGGGAAACTGTGTGTGTAAAGGGTTTCCTTGCTGATGAATTTATGAAGAAATGGGAAAGGTACTTAAATGTGCAAACCATTTATTTTATACCTAACGGACGACTATTTACAGATTCAAATGGTTATCTTCTTTAACTTTCTCTCTTTCTCTCTCTTTATCTCTCCCTCTCGCGCACAGACTTTTTCTTTCTCTCCCCCACCCCCACTTTTTCACCTGTGATCATTCCTCTCACATTATTTCCACACGGCTCACTCAGTCCTGAAGCTATAATTTTAACGACAAGCTTATCTCCACATCCTGTCCGCACCCTTGTTTCTCATCCACACACACGCCTTGCAAGATTGAGCGCCATCGCCTTAGTTTCTATCAGGTTCCGTAATCCTTGCTGCGCGGGCGTTTTGCTAGGAGATTGTCTCCCCTTTGAAAGAATCTTCTTTGAGGAACAGGCTGCTTCCGGAACCGAGATACGGAAGCCCTCGCCCTAGTAGTGCGATAATTAGCCGAGCGATAAGGAGTGGTTGCACGGGCCCACTGAGGCAGCTGCTCCATCCAGTAATCTCATCAACAGGACAGACAGAGTGAGGCTTCGCCCTTTGTCAAGAGTTTCGTGATCGTTGCATCGAACGATGCTCATTGATTTTTTTTGTTTTTAATTCCTTCTTGCTCGAGTTTGTAAAAACAGTCTCACTGATTAGCGGACCTGTCTCCCTGGAATGGAATAAGATCCTCTTCAGATGCACACGACCAGCAGGATCAGCATCAACGATGGAGGTTAAAGGTCGCCTACTTCATTTGTACTCGGCCTCACTTTCGTTTACGATTCCGCAAGCTGGTAGGAAGAAGAACAACAAGAACAAGAACAAAGAGAAGAACAAGAAGAAGTAGAAGAAAAAGAACAAGAACAAAACAAGAAGAACAACAACAAGAACAAGAAGAAACTGTTATTTAGCATATAATCAAGCTCACGATCATATAGGTACTGTAGATATAAAATGTATGTTCCTTGTGTGTTACTCCTAAACAGCAATTATGTACATGTGGGAGAAGTATTATTTCATGGTAGTAAGTAGGTGAAAGGCAGTGTTTTTATAACAACATGGCATCATAGTATGGTGGGTTAGTGAGGACTTTCACAAAGGATCTGTCCAAAAGCTTTCGAGGACAACCTGTTGTCAATAGTTTTAGTCTTTGAGAACAGAACTATTGGCAGTCTACCAGAGATCATGTTTCACTCTCAGTACCCACCTGGGAAGAGGACTCTGCTAATCATTCCAGGAAAGACAATAATGAAAAGCGGCAGCACTTTCAGGTAGGCCGCCAGAATACTGCCCCCTTTTACATGATGCATGTTCTTTGCTGCCAGGGTGCGCTGGACGAGTACCTGCCGCCAAAAGACAAAATACTGCTTTAAACAAATAAACTATTCTTGAAGATTTTTAGTTTCGTTTAGTCCTGAAGATTTCTCATAAAATATTATGTACTTATCAGCCGTTTGGGTAAACATTGCAGGGGTAGATGAGACGAACATTTAAAAGTCCATCCGATATCTGAACCAGCCCAAACATTTCCGAAGATTAGGTGAATTCGTAATCAATCTGGTCTGCGAAAACATAAGCGAACTTTAATGTAAGGATAAGGTCTGTCACCTGCTGAGCTAAAACTTTGTGAGCTAAACCTGATTTACTTTCATACAGATTCCAAGACTCCAAGACTAGAAGGTCTCTCAAGTAGCTACTGATATAAAATGTGGAGATGGACCGCGTGCTCGCCTTGTAATAGAACCTGCGTAACCCGTCGTACAAACGAGAACGGAACATAGGCTTACAGTTACCTCTGTAGTTTCCAAATAAAAAAATTTCAATAAAAAACAAGCATGCCAAGCTGATAGTTTATGAAAAACAATTTACTGTATCTGTACATTTTATTTTGTTTGTTTGTTTGTTTGTAAATGAGACATGTTTTTTACATCAGGCCAAATATCCGGTTTCCATTATTTCCTAGAGTCGCATTCGAATATGTTCGAACGAGTTCATCCCTAGCGTCTAGTCATCAAGCAAGGCCAGTCATACTCTTATAGTTCTTGGACAGATATTTCAGATTTCCTGCAAGCTTTCTTAATGAACCGATTGTTATTGAAATTTACTTGAAAAAAAGTCTTTACCTGATCGTTACAGAAGTACCAGCTGCTGAGAATGGTTATACCAATCACGTTGCCAGGCAAGGAAGTTCGTCGGAGTCAGCAGGTTGTAGCAGGTGGAAGGCATTGGGATTAGGATAGCCGCACGTGCTGTTAGGAATCACAACTTAGGTATACTATGAAAGTACTTCTCCCGCAACTCACCCAAACCGCCACTCGGATAAAACCTGAAAGATGGAGAAGGTTTTTATTACGATAAACTTCTCCAAAAGGAAATTGAAATTAATTGGGGTCGCGAATAAACAAAATAGAAAAAAGGAAAAACTTTACAAGCTTTATTTTACTGAGACCACGCAGAAAGGCAATTCTTAACCTATGAATTATTTTAATCGTAGGTACGTTGTTTGGTGCAACAGTAAATTTAAGGATTCACGTGTCTCTAAAGACTAATGAGGTATAGTATTCCAAAAATGTATGAACCACTAGAAGACCTTACTGAGAACCATGAGAGTTATAGCTCCTGCCACCATTATAACTGTCTGGAGAGTATCAGTGTAGATCACGGCCTTCAAACCGCCTGCACAATACAAAAGGTTAATGTACAGAATACAACGGACTAAGAAATAAAGCCACTTAATACCTGAGGAACCTAAACATGTTAATCGTCTAAATTCTGAAGGTTTACAACAAAAAAACATGACGCATTTGTCTGACATTGTTTATTTGTTTGTTTTTTGAATGTTTGTTCCTTTTTGTGGCTAATGGATTATGTTTCTGTCACTCACTAACCAATGACGGATATTATTATGAGTGAACAAAGATTGCATGTTAGTTTTTAGATAGTAATTGATGATTTAATAGTAATAATAACAATAGTAAAGCTGCTGTTTTTGTGTCCAAACATCACTAATTACTCACCAGACACGGTGTACACTGCCGTGATTGCCAGAAGGACAACAATCGCACATATATGTTCCACTTTAAGGCCTGCTGGATGAAAATGGCCCCTGCGTAGATGTCAGCCTAAAAATAAACATGTGTACACGTTACATCTACACGACTTCATTCTTCTTTTATACTTTATTGGTGGTGGTGTGGTAGTAGTAGTCGTCGTCGGTTAGGTGATGCACGATTTCTTTTGTAAACCTAAGAGCATTTACGTTGTGCTTACTGAAATCTTGGTGAAGACATAAATGATCAGAGACAAGACTGCCATGTAAACCTGTAACCTCTGACCTCCAAACCTCTTCATCAGGTATTCCGGCATGGTATAAACCTGGAATCAGTATAAACTCTTTTGTAACAGATCTCATAAAGAAATCAGACAAACCTAAACTGTACTCTCCCTCAACAAAACTAAAGTGCATTATATTGATATGATAGGGCATCTCCAAAATTATGAATACGTGCAAGATAAGAATATACACTCACTCCACTGGCTATGTAGACAGGAACGAAGATCCACCCAAGAAGAAGAAGACAATAAAGGCCCTGTCATCAACACCAAGGCGACACATTTTAACTCTTCAAAGACAATAAAAGCAGGCATGTTTCTACATTTCCATGTCAGAAATAAAGAGAAAATAAGTTAGTTCCAAAATCGCTTTGGTGATCTGGAAAGCTTACTGAGATTTTTGTTCACCTTTTTAAAAAACTGTGCAGGTAGCACACAAACCGTGGGTTCGGGGACAAAAACAAACAAAAGGGGTCAATTCTAAAAAAAGGTAGGCAGAGTAATTTAGAAACACGTGTACGCTACAGATAACATTTTCCATGTAAACATTATGTGGCCCCACTATATACAGTTCCTTTACACATCTGTTCAATGCAATGCACCAGCACCCAGTGGCAATCTGTGTCTTTGTATAGCGGTTCATGTATGTCAAGGATACTTTCTTACACCTTATTTACAACAGTATCAGGCTGACAAACCTTTCAGTGTAGACAGCTATTTACCACTAGCCCCCAATCTATCCTTTCCCCTTTCAATCCCATTGCCTTCCCAGCAGAAAAGAGGTGAGCAACTATGTTGTAGGCCCTGCGAATACCCGAGTATCTCGACAAAGCAAGGATTTTTCAAACAGGAGATGTTTATCTTCAAACATTCTTTCTCTTAATCTCTTCCTCGCCCAATAGGGCACAAAAACATATAGATACACGCTTATTTATGGTACATTTATAGACATGCAGGGCGTTCAAAAACAAAAACATAGACAACCGGATATGACATACATACGCATAGACAGATGTGAAGCAAAGTATATGAACATCGGCAGAAAGAAGTTACACAAATAAACAGCTACATAGGATTAACGCGTATAATCATGCGGAGAAAAACAAGAACAAGAACAAAAAGAAGATATAATGCGCAAGAAGTAAAGAACACTAAATTAACTCCAAAGATGCCACTCACATAAACTCTGGCACATAAACATGAGTACACATGAATATAAAGGTAGGTACACATGCACAAACATTGACCATCACACACAGACTGACATTCAGTTCGTAGCTGGCCACAGCGATGCCGCTGGCGGCCCCAGTCCCCGCCAAACCCACGAAGCTGCCGCTGCCAATGTTGCTGCTGAACAGAGAGGCTCCTACCTGTAATCAGCCACCGAACATTGCACATTGTTGTTTGTCATCACATACCAGGTAATCGGCCTTAAATCCTGTTCATTATCACATACCCTTCTCCACAAATATATTGACCTCATATCCTCTCTCTAAGATATCTTTATCTTGAATAATCAACAGTCCTGTTTCATCCACATGAAGTTTGCATTCACATGGAAAAAAATCCCTATTTCAACTTCTATTATTATTATTAGAGCGCTGGATACATGAATTATTATTATTGTCCTAGTTAAATACAATTAAAGTATAATAGCAATCTTTGTGTTTTTGTTTAGTTGTATATTTCGTTCTTCAATGACTTACTGCAAACCACAGAATGTCCCGCCCAGCGAGAAAGTAGCCACTGACACTCCCTCTCTGTGTCTTCCATGTTGCCTGGCGAGAAAAAACAGTTTTCAGCAGAACCTTGACCTTACACGTGACACTTTTAGGTAAGTTTTAAAAATAATCTATGGGAACTAGAAGGTAAACAATTACAACGATACAGATGAATGATGAAGAAACGTCCCGTTAAATATAGTTGAAAAATGAAAAATTCTTACCCACAGTCCTGTTAGCATACAAAGGATGAGGTAGATAACAATGACGATGAGATCGGCAGTGCCAACGCCACCTTTGGAGAAAGCTGTGCCCAGCCCATCAGTGGAGGAGTTGGAGGCCATCATCACCCTGGGAACAAACAACACGGCGGCTTTTATATAGGGCTCTTCTAGGATGTTTGGGACACATCCGTGTTGACAGGAGCTCAGAGGCCAGCTATCTTACACAAAGGTGACAAGTTTATCTAGGAGTCAAGAGGTCGCTGAGGTTAATCAAGTGCGAGATTTCACATAAGAAAATATATATTCAATCGTTTAGTTTTGGTTTGCCACTAAGACCAAAGTGTAGTGTAATAACATGGAGCTGCTTGTCTACAAGTGCAGTATGACTTCTGACAGATTACTTAATTACAGGGTTAGAATGACTGTGTATTCCTGTGTGTCTGTGTTTACATTAGGTTTTCGTTTTTCTTTCGTGTCATTTGAATCATAGCTGTGACCGACTTTCTGTGGTGGTTTACACACTCTTGTTCTCTGAGTGGCTTCGAGCAAAAGAGTTCTGGATGAAGCATTGCTCACAGGGAAGACTCACAACATCAGCGTTGATAACACAGAAACATAGCAGCCTTGTGTCCCGTTGTGTTTCATGTTTTTTATAGGACATGAGACCTTTTGACCCCGACTTCCATGCTAACGTGATGAACACTGATGACAGGAGGGAGAAAGGACCCGGGGTGGTCGCTGCTACGTGCTGACGCCGTGGCCGTCGCCAACTGCTGACGTTTTCTCACGTACTTCAAAAGGTTGTGGGGAGGGTCTGGGGGGATCAGATGACAGGGAGGGCATAAATGATTGCGGTGAAAAACTGTGCACGTCCGATTACTTCACGTGATAAACATGTGAACACACACCACTAATCGCAGCTCAGTAACATGTGAACACGCATCTACTAACGGAAAGCTCGGTAACCGTCAGTGAACAATCAATTATCTACGCTGCTTCCTGTGCCCCAAAACAAGCCAGGAGTCCTATCATGAACCTGAAATGCACTATACCAATGTTTGTTTTACATCTGATTCCTGCTTACAACCCTAGTAAACCGTCTGTAGTCACAAGTCTGGACTCTACTCAAAGCGGAGACCTCAAGTTCAGAACCCGCGTATTCCAACTGTTTCTGTTTCCACGTCATATGACACTGCAACTATCAAGCAGCCTTAAATTTGCTTCATGAGTCCAGCCATAAGACCCCAACTTATGCACTACTCATCATCGTTAAAAGTACCTTTGAACCTGTCTTCAGTTTCATTACTCCCGTTACTCCCCAACGACTACTGTCGAGACGAATGCGAGGTCAGAGAGCAAATTATTCAGACATCTGACAGGTACAGACACGGAGTTATTCAAGGTAAGTGAGACATGGGTGGGTCGTGATCTTACATGTCTCTCTCTCTCACCGCTATAGCCCGATGGTGAACATAGGACATACACCAGATGTGTTTCTAATTAGTATGCACGGCTTGACATACATATTGGATGCTAAATCAGTCCACGGCTGCTTGCTGAGCCTGATAGTCTCTAAAAATATATTATAGAAACTTCAGCTTAGCTTTTATTACTCCATAATAATTATAATCAAAGACAAGCAATTGCTATTTCATCACTGAACTGGGAAATCTTTCATCAAAGGAATAGATAGCTATAGAACATTACTTATAATTTATGACAATTGTCAATTTGAGATTTTGCATACCAAAATATTTTAAATGCCTTCTAAAGCACTTTACTATACTATATCACTACACAATCCTTTTGCTAGAGTGAAGCAGATAAACACACCACACTGCCCTATTCAAAGACACTCAATATCTGCCATGTTTGGTTTTAGTTGTTCACAAATTAGTCGAGAAACTAGATTTCAGTTTCTTTTTGTCGTAAACCGGGGATCATGTTTCCGTTATAACAAAGGTTGTTGCTGTCCTTCATTAGAGAAGACACAAGACAGCTATTTGAAAATAATTCTTTTATCTTTACCTTACAGCTGTGATATTTCTAAGACTTTGAGGCCTTAAAGTGTGTTCAGTATTCATTACAATATAAACTAAATTTGTGAATCCTAAAATATTCTTCTGTCTTGTGATTCAGGTGACTGACGTATTGAAATGAAGGAAATTTGCAGATGGCCAAGTTCGACAGCTTATCTAACAAATGGAGAACTACAGCTGACTAGGATCATTGAAATATTGAAACATCAACATTCATATCAAATTTACAGACTGCCACACACACAAGTATCAAAACGATAGTGGGAATAACGTATCACCAACATACCGAAACAGTAGAAATGTGCAGACGACCAACTTCACAGGTACCTGGCTTGCTGTACGGACTCCAGAAGGTCTTCGCCGCGCGCACTCGCACCTTCTTGGACAGTCGTCCTCCGGCAGCTGAAAGCCGATCGCCGCCAGGATCCGTCAACACCTGCGCCGCGCGGGGGACTTTTTTTTTTTTTTTTTTACACTGTGAAGAAAGCCTGCGTGTGAATATTCATCACGTGAAGGTGACAGTCAACCCACTTGCATTCTGAGATGTTCTGTTTGTCGGTGGGCGGCATGGGTCAAAGAGGAGGAACAGGCACAAGGCTAAATGTGAGAAAGGGAAAGAGAAACACAGTTACAATTAACTCTCATCGCTACATAAAGAAAATGGTGAAATCGTGAAATGATCCTTGTATACTAGTAAATCGAATCTTTTTTTTCCTCCATTTAAAATCCTTGCTGGTCTGTTTAAAAATGTATTCTATTTTTTATTTGTTTAATTCTCTCTTATTTATTTGTAATCTCGTGGTCTCACTTTTGTTGGCAGTATTGACAGTATGCACACGAAATAAGGTTATCTTTTCATTTTTTCATCCGCGTCCTGTGGAGATGAATGCTGCGGATTGATCTGTCGGTAACTGGCCTGTCCAGTTATTGTCACATTCGTCTCAAGAAAGAGGACGAGATGCAGCTGTGTGCACTAGGCGTGCACTTTATATTCAGCTCAGTCTGTTGATTCAGACCTGTTAGAATTCTTATCGCCAATCAACTGCCATGACCATTCTAGAATTTCGCAATTGTCAAAGAACAACATCAGCAACAGCGCAAAGATACTTGGACAGATGTAGTCGGGATGTCCATAAAAGCAATGATAAACGGATGTTGTTATGTATTAGCGTGTCTACTTGAAAAGAACATTATTTCCCCAAAATGGTGAAAAAAATTGGAACTGCTTTCTTAATCTTGGTTGTCTAGTAGTTCGGTCGACTGGATGAAAATTTTTCATTACCATTAATATTATTATTATCATAGTGTTGGAGACAATGGAAACAACTCGTTATCTCTCTCTTTCCCTCCCCCTCTCTTCCTCTCCTTCTCCCCTCCTTCTGAACTCTAGTGTGTTCTATCATTGCACGACTGGCCCACCCCTGAGTAACCCCGCAAGGGAAGTAAATGCTGTCACGTCATTGGTTTGTTTCATAGAAAAATTCCCGGATTTAGTAGTGACTATCCGTGAAAAGGTGAAGATAGCTAGATATGTGGAGGGAGAAACCAGACAAAGCCCTTGACAGACCATCCGGTGAACAGGTGCATGGAGCCATCGCCACAGGAGGGGAAACCCTGGTATTACGATCCCCCCGGCTGGTGAAAGCAAGCACCTTAATACCTGCTACCACGACAGCTGAGAAATAAGTCCTCGAGTCTTGTTACGATGTTCAACAGACTAGACTGGCGAAAGCTTACAGGGGAGATAACACTGCTCAATCTTTCTCTGAAGAGTAGAGTATGCTCCCTTGATGTCAAGCGCAATATTGAAAGTTTTTCCTGCAAATGTTGGGTGTGAGAGCGTGTGTATGTGTGTAAAAGCTATAGTTCATGCATAAAAAAGACTATTTTATTAGTATACTATTATTAGTATACTATTTTATTTTATTATAACAATTTTTAATTTTCCTTTTCATCTGGTTGCTTTATTTAAACATTTTTTATTGCATAAAACCATAGCCTTTCTTTGATGTCAAAATAGATACTCGGTATTTATATTGATGGTCATAAGACGAGGGAAGATCGGGTATAACAGTATAGTGGGAGAACAATGAAGTTCCTGGAATTACATCTCTTCCACACATTCTAATCCGAGCTTCCACTACTACGCCTACCTCCGCCCCCGCCACTGCGAATCACATCTCATCCCAAATAAACCAACCAGCCAACTAACCAACGCAGATAAATAAGAGTTTTATTTAAGAGGAGTGTTGTGAAAAGATGCCTAGTGTTTTAAAACCTGGAGTCCCTGGTACCTACATCAATATTCCATGAATTCCAGGCACACAGCTGGCACTGGCACAGCTGCCGCACTCATGTACACGAGTGTTTCAGGTAAAATCTTTGTGCTCTTCAGACGAATGGTTCGAGATAAGAAATGAATGCGGTTTTAAAAACCTGACTTTCTCCTTTCTTTATTTTCTTGTGTCTTTAAATATTGGTATGGTAAGCACTTTACTTCTTTGGCTTTACTGAAAACCGATTAGTAATGCTTTCACACACAAAAAAATTTTTTTTTGGAGGGGGGATTATAATAGGTTTTTATAGTTCTGTACTTAAAACTGGGAGATCAAAGAAAGAAAGATAAAACAGACAGAATCTACATATGTCACCCTACCCACGAGTCCACAGAAAGTGCTTTTATTTCTGGCAGTTTACAGACACTTGATAAAGGTGAGGAAAGTGAGGAGCGTCTGACGACTTCAGCATGTGTTGATGTTGTAGAGTGTTTGTACTTTATTCAAGCATTTAATCTGAGATGTTCCAGGGAAACAAACTGTCGTCTTTTTTATCGCTTATCGCGCAGACAGCCTGCTTCTCGCCTTCTTGTCTGGCTTTGGGAGCGAGTTCTGCTTTTATGCAGACACTTCATCTCGTTTCTTGGATAACCGCTCTCGCAGCCTCTCCTTTTCTCTCTCCCCCCTCCTATCCCGTCCCCCACCCGCTTGTACGCATATCGAACCATCCTGACCCCCATTCGGCCCATCCATCCGTCAGCTGGCCCAGAGTATACCCTGAGTGCCTGCGTCTCACGCGGTCTTGATGCACCGCCTGTGCACGCGAGGTTCTCGCGCTTCGCGGAGCAGCGTGACGTCAGCCTCGAACCAATCGATTGATTAACATCCAACAGGCTTCAAAATGGCGTTGAGACATCGTCTGCAGCAGGCCTGATAGGCATTTTTGTTTTCGTGAGCGCTGCCTGTCCTCCTTGTGCTTGTCTATATTTCTAGACAGTAAACATCTCGCAGTCAGCAGGAGAGAGGAAGGCAACATGGCGGACAGAACTGCCAGAGAGGTGTTGCGTGCTGCGCTGTGGTGGCCGTGCTTGTTCTGGCTGATGGTGCTGGCTTCAGGTAGGTGTTGTGGTTGTGGTCGGGGCTGATGATTACATGAGAAGCAAAAGCTACCGTCTTGCGATTAACTGTTGGCTTACAAAGTAAAAGTGGACGATGCAGCTTTGTTCAGATCATTCATCTGTAACTGCATTTGTCGAAAGTCAATAGTTATAGCATTTGTTTGTCACGACTGTGTAGTCATGACATATCAAGATTATACATCCAAGACATGTCAAGATTATTCATCCAAGGCTCTCCAGACTGCGTGCAGGTCGTTATAACTAATATATTTACTCCAGGAGCCGCTATCTGGATGTTAGCAGCTATAATGCACATACAACATTAGCAGCAGTAACAGCATCTGACTAAGATTTCAACCATCCAGCTAGCTCTCTAGAGGTGTAAATGCACCCGGCCCTAGAAGTCAGGAAGAAAGGAGGTGGCGGCTGGAGATGTTAAGCAGAAAAGAATTAAAGGTGCATAAAAAGGTTTAGGAAGGGTTCGGCGCGGACATCGGGTGTGATACAGGACCACATCAAGCTCTCAAGACACCATAAACATGCAGGTGTTTCCGGATACGAGGCCACGCTCTAACACCTGTCAGTAATTGCTATGTCGCTCGTTTAAGCACAAAATATTACAATTAATTATAGAGGGCGGAATCTTGCAGGAAGCAAGGGGTGGTTGTAAAGGAGGTGGGGGGATGTGGGAATGAAAAATTGGGAAGAGAAGAGAGGAAACTGAGAGGGAGAGGTGAAAGAAGAATGAGAGGAGAGTTTTGGGGGCGAAGGATGATAGATAACAGCAACATTTGTTGCACTTTTTCTGAAAAGTCGTGAGGTGAACTTGGCTTTCCTGTTTTTATCTTGAATATTGCACTTCCGCATCTGTATTTTACGCTGACTTCAGCTTTAAAGAACTCTCCACACACCTCGATAATTTTGCTAACTCTTCGCACTGATGCATTCTTCAAAGAACTACCTGCTGAAATATAAGATCTCGAGTGCTTTTGACTCAGACATCAGGACAAAAATTCATGAGTTCTGTTTTCAGCCATACGAAATGCATGTCTACTGGACTGGTCGGTGCTAGGGTAATACTTGCGGCTAAATTTTGTTCCATACGATTTATTCCATGTAAATGGGGGAATTCCATAACGTTTGTCCATCTGATGTCCAGGAGATGAGTCCCAGCGAGGGTCCAGAGCACAAGCTGTTTGCTCACCTCTTCCGCAACTACAGCTCCGAGTCCCGACCCGTCACCAACGCCAGCCACCCGGTCGTCGTCAACTTTGCCATCTCCTTGAACCAGCTTCTGGATCTTGTCGGTGTTTTGTCTTTGTCGTTGTCTTTCTTTTACTCGAGATAACTTAATAGTTCGCAAACACTGCCAATCTCTATTCAATCTTAAGCAATCGGAAAAAATTAAAGTCAGTTCAAAATCCATGAATGCTACTCACAGGTTTGCTCATATTATATGTGTTTTCCCTCGTGGCCGTTATTTTAAAAAGTTTACGCATGGCACTTACAACTTTAAGTCCATTGGTATCATTTAGTCTTCTTTGAAAAGTGGTTGTCGCAATTCTAGTAAATGTGTTCACTCTTTTTTCAGGATGAGAAGAACCAGGTTCTGACAACATCAGTCTGGATATACGAGGTAAGCGCGAGGCAAGAGCCTCATTAAAATGTTTTGGAATAGTTAGGCTTCCATATTTCCTTGGCTGTAGCCATGATGTTTGTATAGTTTAATTAATCACGCAGAAAAGAGGGCAATGACACATTTCTAGCTTCAGTTCCTGTTCTTGAACTGAGTTGATTTAAAAATTATAAATTACTATTAGACATTTATACATAAAGAGACAGACAGGCATGAGGCAGACAGATTAAGAACTCTCCGGATACCTTTTTTGTGAGAGGATCAAGTGGATAGGCAACGCCTTTTCACTACGTGAGTAGAAATCTGCGGGTAGAGTCTACCCCGAATTGAACAATAAAGAACGAGGAAAAACTTTTCTTTGATGCCGCGGCTTCTTTTCAAGCAATGGCGGGACGAGAATCTGGTGTGGCGCCCCAAGAGCTTCGATGGTCAGCGGCTGCTGATGATTCCGGCATCAAGCATCTGGCTGCCAGACATCTTCATCTTTAACACGTTAGTCTTACACAGAGATAAATATGAAAGACAAATGAAAGGAGACTAGACTCTCGACAGTGTATGGTGTATTACATTTTCTTTTTAAAAACGGATGTTGAGTGTCTTAATAAGAAAAAATATAACAGTTATTATTTGTCTTCTTTTTCCTTTCTTTCTACTTTTTTTGTGTCTCTTTCCTTCTTTTTTCTTTGTCGTTTCTTCGCATTTTTTTTCTTCCTCTGGTAATCTTTTCCACCTCCGTTTCGTCACCCTCGTCTTCTCTGTTAGTTGTACTAGTTATAGCATTAGGAGTACTGATGATGATGATAAGAGTGGTAGTGTATTAGTATTGTGGTCTCCGTTAATACACATTGCATAGTCCCAGATGGATTGCAGGGCTGGCGACAGCATCGATGGCTTTGTCAATGTCAGCGGAAGCAAGGTTGTCGTTCAGCACAGCGGAAGAGTTCGCTGGATGGTGCCGCTGATCGTCAACAGCGCCTGCGCAGTCGATGTCACCTACTTCCCTTACGACCAGCAGGTGTGCGAAGTGAAGTTCGGGTCGTGGATCTACGACCTCAGCCAGCTTGACCTCCGCCTGAGCGTCAAGGACCCTGACCTACACTACTACGTCATGAACAGCGAGTATGACCTCGTCAACGTGTCCTTGACCCGTGACGTCCTCAACGGGTCGTGTTGTCCTGGCGAGGGGTACCACGCCATGGTCAACCTGTGCATTCACCTCAAGCGGAAGTCTCTGTACTACGACTATATAGTTATCGCTCCGACCATCATGCTTTGCGTCCTGACTCTCGCTTCCTTCTTGTTGCCATGCCACCGAGGGGAGAAAATAGCCATCGGCTTAACCGTCTTTCTCACACTCTACGTTCTTCAGCTCCGCATTGCTGACAATGTCCCAGACACCAACTCTACGCCCATTCTAGGTAAAGCGCTTATCCGGCACAGAAATGAATGACAGAAGGGCTGATGTTGTTGTTTACTGAATGATGTTATATCGTTTGCTATCATTTTCTGTTTTAAGTGAGTAAATGATTGTAATTTTCCGGTTGATGGTGTCCAATCTCCACAAAGATCAATAAAGTATTATCACCGATTAAAGATCGGGCCATTATTAGTACTTCGTCCATCCTGGAGAACAGAAATTATTTTAAGCAGCAACTAAGCCACCGATGTTATTGTAAACACACACTTCATGCAGAAAGAAAGAACAGCGTGCGTATGACGAGACCTGAACGCAGAGCACTCCATTGTAATTGTATAATTTATAATTCTAAAATACTGTTGCGCCACCTGTCTACATTGCTTCCAGATTTCGAGCCTGCGAGTTTAGTACTGCGTGTGAAAATTGTTTTTACCAAACGAAATCAAGTGAATTCAATCCAAAACACACTTTTTTAATAATTTCCAGGTGTGTCTGTCCGTGGTGATGACAGCTATCTATGTAACGTTTTTAATCGTGCCACCTTTAAAATTTAGACAATGGATTAAACCTATCTGTTTGTTTTTTGTTATATTTGTTATATGTCTATAAAGTCGTGTTTTTATTGTCACTAGTTTAGTCTACAATTGTTTTGTTCTTTTGTTACCGATTCAATTTAAGTGTGTTTCTAGAACTAATATACAAGTCTCTTACTGTTCTTGATTCAGTCTACAGGTGTGTTTGTGTTGTTAATTTAATGTACAGGTGTGTTTCTGTTCGTGGTGATGACATTCAATTGCATCTCCCTCATCATGGCCACTATCGTCATGAACATCAAGAAGCGTGGGGACGAAAAGCAGTGCCCGGATGTTCCAAAATGGTTGCTCTTTTTGTGCCATCGCATCTTGAGCAGGTGAAGTTTGGTGCATTAGTTTAGTTTATTTAGTTATTTTTTAATTTACATATTTATCCCTTAACAAGGACAATCTTTATCTTCTATTTTTTCTATTTAACGATAAATGTATCAGTATTGTTTTCATGTATTATTGTTCTAAGGAACTTTCGTTTCTTTCAGAATCGTGTGTACACGTTATCTTTGGAAAGATGAAATTCCGGTGCCTGAAGAGAAGCATGACGGTACAGATAACCACAGATGCTTGGACAACCGCCATTACTCCAGTGTCAGGACCGACGACCCGGCGACCTATGAACCCAGGTCTGCTAGTCATTCTGCTAGTCATGTCCTTCAGCAGCTTCAGTCCTCTGTCGCCAGACAAAGGAAAAGGCTGCTCTTCCCCGGCACGACGGATGATGTACACCATGCAAGGGAGAAAACTCCGCCGGAACGAGTTGCAGTTCCTGGACTGCGAATGTTTCACATGAAACGGCAGTGGTTCTTCGTGGCGGAGGTGGTGGACAAATTCGCTTTTCTCATTTACCTGGTCACCATGTCTTTCACCATCCTCATGATCCTCTACATCGTCCCGGTCTACATGCGTGATCGATAATCGATAATGAACGATATTGAATGATTAATCTTGTGGTGAAACATAATAAGATATTGAGTATAGCTTCAACTACTAACCGTTATCTTGTTTATAGTTACCTTAATCCAAATAAAAATGAAAACACCTATGGATTCTCAGATCGTGTAAATTATATCGAATCGATGTGAGACTGTTGTCATATTGTTATTGAACACACCAATGTCACAAATCAATCTGTAGATCAAAACATAGTAAGAAAAGATAAATAAAGCAGTTTAATATGTTTCGGTGTATTACTGATAATCAGTCTGAAGTAGAAATATACACACATTATATTCCTCTTTCACACCGTTTCCTTGGAAAACGTTTACATTGAACGGGTACTAGAAATCAACTGTCGTATATTTAATGAATATACACATGTTTAGATAAACTTTTGCTGACTAAATATATATATATATGCTAAGATACCGATTTAAACATGAAAATTTAGGGGGAAAGTGTGTGGCTTATTGTAAAATATCTATTTTGTCCTCACTAAGGAACTCACAAAAAAACAGACCAAGCTATTATCCG
This sequence comes from Pomacea canaliculata, assembly GCF_003073045.1. Classification (NCBI taxonomy): domain Eukaryota; kingdom Metazoa; phylum Mollusca; class Gastropoda; order Architaenioglossa; family Ampullariidae; genus Pomacea; species Pomacea canaliculata. The sequence goes on along the minus strand of NC_037602.1, from coordinate 5,983,694 downwards.
AGACCATTTTTTGTTAGCAACTCCCACACACACCATCCATACCTGGCAAAGTCGAGGCTTAGACAATGAACTCATGAACGATTCTCCTCTAGCGAAATAATCTGCACCCGTAACTCCACAACATGTATGCAGGGTCACGTGGACAGACACCGAGGGTCATAAGCGTGTCTTTGTGGCTAAAGTTCTTATTGACATTGTCTTTGCTATTGTCCACTGATGTTTTTAAACCTAAACTAATGTAAGTGTCTGTAAGCACAGACGCAATCATTTTAAGGACTATTTTTTAACAGTAAAACGTCTGCAGACTGGAATCTAAGACATTTGAACTGCTTAATATGTACAACAACGTTTTTACTTCCCCTTCCTCTTGTTTTCGTTCCAGCTGATAATTACATTTTGAGAAAAACAAACTTGAATTAGTCGATGTATATTTACAGTAAAAATCTAATTTAAAATGCACTTCACTATTTCGAAAAAGGAAATCTGTGTAAAATACAAAACAAGTTGTTTACAAGTTTGAGTAAACACATGGTAATGTTCAGACTGCAGACATCGTGCAGTTCACTGCCGATACTGGTTGCAGTCAGGTTTGGGCTGGAGCCACGGCTCTTCTCTAAGAATATATGGATCGTGTCCTTCTTGGGCCTGCACGTGCCCCGGAGAGGGAACCCCGAACCCTTGACGATTTAAGCCGGTCGGACTGTCCCGTGGTCTGTAAAGAATACCAAGAGGTGATGGGCGGATGAAAGCTTCTGGTGGAACGTCATCCTCCCGAGGAGGTGAAGGAGGGAATGCTGGCTGGGACACCTGAGTTGGGTGAAGGTACGTGTCCCGAGATTTTGGGGACTCTTTGGTGGCCCGGAGATATGTTCCGTGCTTTGGTTCGCACGGTGGCGGGTTGGAGTCAAGCTGGACGTGGACAAATTGGGGCGAAGCAAGATCATCGACTCCTGAGAAAGATAAAATATTAATAAGTTCACATGAACGAGTAAGGAATGATTCAGAAAAAAATCACATTTCTCTCTTAGGTTTTAAGGAGGTCAAGTTATTAGTCTCTATGACTTCACAGAAATGTCTCCTTGTCTGGGCAAAGTATCACTAATCGACATTCAATAAAGTGAGTCTGATTCTGTGTGTGTGTAACTGTCCACCAACTTTACACTTAATTCGGAATGTGCATACAAAAATTCACACTGTTACCATTTGTTACTATTATGATAGGGTTCAGTTATCTACTCTACTGACGCAGCCGCCTTAACATCACTACCTGGATTATCGGATTGATGGCCGTTAGGATCAGGTATCACTGTAAGGTAGCTCGTTCTTCCGGGAGGGTCTTCGTCTCCTAGACTACCCTGACCTTCTTCTTCCCAGGAGTACTGCCTCTCGGAAGGGGCGAGATAGCCAGCGCTGTCCAGACTGGTCAGAAGGAATCCACTGGCTGCTGACACCTGAATCTGCGCTGTCCTCTGGACCGGAACTGAGTCCAGCATTACTTCGTTTAGGAAGGTTAGGAGGAAACCTTCCAACAAAAATACTTTTCTTAAATTCACGTTAAGAGGACGTATCCTTTGGCTATTACCGTTTCGGAGACATAAGTAAAAGTTACTCTTCAGCCATAAGAGAATATATCCAGAGCTCTGTGCAGCCTATGAGAATTAGTAAACAAACTCACCGTTACCGTTATATTTTAATATATATATACAGAGAAATTCTAGTTGTTTTCGCTAAGCAACTATATATATATATCGTTGCATGTTCTTTTACACGCACTTCGATTATTTATCACTGTACTTACCCTGGGTATCAACACTCTTTTTCTTGCTGATTTTCTGAAAGCACAGCAGACAGACAAGACTTTTAACAAAGAACTAGCTTCGACAATTAAACAGACAGCTTCTCTAACGAAACTATCGGAGAAAACATCTATAAAAGTTTTTCTCCTTCTAATATTAGCAACTGGATGAGCGAACTATTTTAATTCTTTACCTCCGAGGTCTACACCGTTTTGCATCCAGTGTATAGTTACCTACCAACAGATTTCAATGAATTCTATAATCAGTCCTTCAGGTTAATGTTCCCGACCACAAGGAGGCAAAGTATGAAATAGTCTCTACAATAAACATACAGCAAACATATCATACTTACAGTAAAACGAGGTTCCATCAGTGAGTGCTTGTATGGAGTGATTTCTGGAGCTGTGATGGGACTTGATCCTGAGACTGCTGTCTTCCATCTGTTGGCAGCAACATCAAACTAATATAATATGATGTCTTCCCAACATTTTCACGATAGAAGACTAAATGTTACTGAGGCGAGTTGGAATATTCAACGAAAACTGTTAGTTGTCCATAACAAGTTAAGACTGTTTTCAAATCCTAGAACTTATCAGACCAGTGCATAAAATATCTGGCAATAATGTCAATAATGTGTTAAAAATATTTTCCTAACAGAACTTGAAAAATAATTTCTCACTTGTATATAAATATCACACAAATGATAATGGCGATAGCAAGAAGAATAATGACTGCAATAAAGAGTCCCATGAAGAGTTTGAACTTCTCTGTCGCACTGTTCAAGGCCGGAGTTCCCATTGTCGCATTGTTTGTTTTCCTCGACAATTTTTATTTGCACCATTGTATTCCTGGCAGAACATTAAAAGAACATACACCAACATAATTAATTATGTTCCTTTATAGCACAGCCAAAAAAGTTACAGAGAGTTTGTTACTTTATCTACAACAGCGCAGACATGTTCACTAGAAGGATATTTTAAGCTTTGAAAGTAAAAAGAAACAAAAGTTTAGAATAATATTTATCTTGACATACCAGAAAGAGTGTGATTTCTCTGATAAAAAGATTTTTAAAATGCTTGTTCACATGGAAATCTAGAAATATTGTCAATACTAATAGAAATGTACAGTTGTTAATATGTAATGTAATATATTATAGACATACATAATATGTAATGTATTCTTTCACTGCTGTTAATATGTAATGTGATGCTAAATGTGTAATGTAATACTGTTGCTAATATACAATATGAAGTGTAATGTGTAATACTGTTGTTAATAGGTGATATGTAATATAATAATTTTGTTGATATACACAAAGCTCTAAGTCAATCATCTCGTTATTGTCACAGCGATATTCCCGTTTGAGTACAGAATATTCTAATCACAAAAAATTCTTCATAAGTTTATGCTGCTTTGCCGCTTGTCTTATTTTTATTGTTAAAGCTATCTCTGTTGTAGACTATTGTTACTGCTGTAGTGACCAATACTACATATCCCCGCCATCTACAGATTGGGTAGAGCAGAAATACATCGTTGTTGTTCAGAATAAGCATGCACGTGCGTGTTGTCTTGTGGCCACCAAGAAAAAATGACACTTCAATTACCCCGATTTCCTGAAGTTCAGAGGGAAGTCTCCCGAGTCTGTAGCCTTGACACTTAGGTTGACCATCGGGGGTATGGTTGTAGTACAATTAGGATGCTTGAGTTTGAACTCACGTGTTTGGTTGTTGAGCTCGAACAGGTCCTGAAACACACCAAGAAATAATCTGAATTTGGGAATATTCATAGGCTTTTCACACCAGACGAGTAAGGTACAATAAAGTTTATCCTTTTATTGCTTCCGAGTTTGAATGATAAATATTTGATCAACTTCTCTCACTGAAACTAAAACATAAAGGGTGGGTAAACTGATCTTTCCTTCGATATCAAATAATTAACTAATAGTCGAAATTTACTATAACTAAGGATGGAAACAAAAAGAAAAAAATTATTATATGAACCACAAGACTGGCATGTATTTGGCTGTAGCTGATCGCTCTAGTTTGATAGATATTTTTCTACAATTAAAGGAGATGTTCAGGTCCAAACGCAGCATCGTAACTTTAGTCCTTTCTCTGTCTTACCAAGCAGTTGCCGCTCTCGATGGAGTAGGTGATGTTTTGAGCTTCGTCTTTGTCTTTGGCTTCAAAGTCAGGGATTGTGAAGATGGTGTCCTTAGTCTCGGTCAGGGTGAGATTAATCTGATACATTCTACGAGTAAAAAAACATAATTTGGTCTTGAATATTTTAAAAGATGTATTTCAGTGAAAACCAAGACGGGAAATGGTACACCTACACTTACATGTATATATTGCAACAAAAATGTAAAATGGCTCAGAACAAGTCCATTTGTTCAACACACTTATAGTAACCATACGAAATGATACATAGAACAATTCAGATTGTACACAAACTCAGTCTCAATCGTATAAATATAGAAAATGTATTGAACTTGGTAATGAATAAAGGCCTCCATACCCTAGTTCTTCAAGTGACTATGTTGGGAAAGACAACAAATGTGAACAAACGAAAATATTAAACAAATAAAATCATGAGACTGAAATTTTACTGACTTTTCAGGAACTCCGGGGCGTTTGGATTAGGATCGTTCACCTTCACGCTGATCTTCAGAGGAACGAAGCTCTGTTTGTCCGAATCCATCAGATCGGTTGCTGTCGCTATTGCCTTTTGGACGAAAACAAATGTCGGTTGATAGTATTAGTTGTTTCAAGAATGGTATTATACTCCATTACACTTTCGTACCAGCCCATTTGAGCACACAGACCTCTTAGAAACTACTTCAAGGTTCTGGATAGGCACTGGACTAGACTACTTGAATGATTAATTTTATTAAAATGTTGGCTCTAAGACTGACATGACTGTCCAGGCAAAGATTAAAAGCAGTTTCTGTCCACACATCGCAACTTACTGTAATAACTGTGTCATTGAGGCACAGGGAGGTAATTGGGCTCAGCTGGCCACTCGAGTTATCGATCTTGACAAGCGGTGTGTCTGGAGACAACTGACGGAGGCTGTACACGATGATGTTGTTGGTGGCTCATCAGCATCGTGTGCTGTGATGTTGTACAGAACTTGGTCTGCGCTGCAAGAAGACTGCAAACAACACCACCCGATCAATCGCCTATTCTTTCATTTCCCACTCTTTCACACTTTATCTCTTTCCGCTTCTTTCCCTTATTCCGAAGTGTAAGAAAAAAGAAGGATCTTAAGTAGGGCTTAAGTTTCTGGATACACATTCTCCCTTAGAAGACGCACACTTCAAACGAAAATTTTTTTAAAGTTGTATAGTTTGTCTAGTTCGAATATCAATATATTTTTTAATATTTTACCAAATAATAGTAAAAATTCTTCTTTCACCAATAAACACTTATTGTAGTGGTTTTTCTTTTTTATTTGTGATTTATCTTTATGAACTACACCTAGATACAGATCAAATTGAGCTTTGAAAAAAGGTAGAAAGCAAGGAAGTCTGAAGACATCTTCCCCTACAAAATAATTTCAAGCGATGCCTACCTCGGTCACCGTTATTTGGTAAGAGTCCGTGCTAAATTTAGGGATGTTGTCATTGATGTCCACCACGCTGACATTGAGAGTGGCACTGCCAGTTTTGGGAGGGGAACCAAAGTCAGAGGCAAAGAGTGTGATGAATATGATGTTCCCAGTCGCCTCTCTGTCCAGAGACGCATTCAGAGTGATTTCCCCTGACACGGCGTTAATGCTGAAGGTCCCCTTTAACGATGAGCCGTTTCCAAGTTCTGTACCAAAAGATCAAATAGTCAAAATAAATAAATTTTCAATGTTGGTTAGTTCAGTAACTGAACTAAATGGGATAAGACTAATCTCATAAAAAACACTTTTTTCCTGGCAAACAAATTTTTTGTGTGTAAAGCAAGACCAGAATTATGGGCCTTGGCGAAACCGAGCGATATCTGTGGGTGCGTGGTACTTGAATATTGTGCTAAGTTTAATTTCATCAAAACTCAAACTCATGTTTACCGTATAACTTATCTGGAAAAAAAAAATTACCAAAATAAAATTTCGGTTACTGCCATTGTTGTTGCCCTTACTAAAAACATAATAACAAGGTTCAGACCTAGAAATGCCCACAGCCGGACTGGTTCTGTACAACCACTTTCATTCAGCAAAATCGAAATTTAAAAGCCGACATATTAATGACAAGATTCTGTTTGGACGTTGACAAGTTCAATAGAAAATTAAGTAATTTCCTTCAACGATTAGAATAAACGAGTTAGTAGCTCTGTGGAAAGAGTTGCTAGTTACATAACTTAACAAGCTATGAAGTCAGACGAATGTACCTGTATTGTTAATGGAGTAAGAACAATTACAAGGATCGACTCTGACTTTGTTTTCGTAAACAAACGCACTGACTCGAGTGAGAACCCTTGGTAAGATAAGAGGTCCCTCGGTGATGTTGATGCTGTCGATATCATTGAACTTAGGTTTTGTACTGGCGTCCAAAATGTGTACTTGTATCTACAGTCATCATGAAAACAAAGTTAATATTTATACGGCAGACAATTTTTATGTGATCTGCTCTGTCCATTATGTAACATGAATGAAGAAGATAAGTTCACTTTGTTTCGAGTTGTAAAGCCTTACAGCATCTCAGATTAACATTAATACAAAGAAATAGGTATATAAATCCAAACAATTTTAAATAAGTTTGTTATTCGCTTCAACAAATAAATTGTAAATAGTTAAGAATTATATCTTTTCTATGCTTTTCAATTTTGAAAGTTTAATTTATGTATCTTTGTAATTGTTTTGAAGGTACTCTTTGTATTTCTAACTTTTATATCTGTGAATTATTGAATGTAATATTGTGTTAACATTGTTGTTTGACTCCCTTCAATTAGGCAATAGTCTTTGAATGAACAAGCAATCAATCTCTTTCTCATTAATTTTTATTATTATTAAAATCTGTATGCAATTTCACCTGAAAAGATTCTCACACAAACGTGTTACATACCTGTTTACTCTCTGTATCATAACGTACCTGTATCGGATTAGACCAGAGGGTGGGCTGATTGGGAGGATAATCTTTAGCGGCAATGGTCAGCATGACGTCGTCTTCCGGAAAATTACTAATGGAGCTTTTCATACTGATAGCACCAGTAGCAGGGTTGATGTTGAAGTACGAATGGGTCACCGTATCTTTATCCACCGGAACAGTTGCTGTTAAACAGACAGTTTTTTTTTAAATGATGAACTAGAGCTGCACAAAAGTAATACACATGTTTCAATACACAGAAGGTCATGGACTGGTCAGTCGGTTGGTCCATCGGTTAGTTGGATGGGTAGTTGATTGGATGAATGAATGGCTTGACGAAGCAAAGAGAAACTGTTTTGATGTGTGGTTAAATATATGGATGTATGATGAATGGATGAATTCATAGAAGTGACAACAGTCTTTGCATATTCTCTAAATATTCTACCTCCTGAAAGCTGTTCTGGAATGGACGAATGTAGACAAAGGTTGAGCAGTTCGGCAAGTGTTTACAATATGATTATATTATAGAACTGGTCAAAGCTTCGCCCATGTGTGCAGGGTCAAGAACGACTTCTAGTTATTTTCTTATTTATGTTACATCACTCACGGTTCGCAGGATCGACAAAATAGAAGGAGATCGCGCCCTTGGATACGAAGTCCGCGTCAGTGACGTTCAACGACTCCACCAGGACGTAATTCACCTCGATGTCACGTGTCACGTTGACGCTTCTGACGGCGCTATGTATGACGGGAGCGTTGTCGTTGATGTCGGTGACGAGGATGGTGAAGTTGGCGGTGGAGGACAGCCTGGGGTCACCTTGGTCTGAGGCCTCAATGATGCATGTGTAGTTCTTTACAGTCTCGTAGTCTAAATCTTCTCGCAACAACAGGGTCCCGACATCTTGTTTGGGGAAAAACAAAGACACATTGAGTTGGATGTTTTCAGATCCAAGGCATCATATTTTAGTTAGCCTAATGTTATTAAGTGTGTTTGTGTGCTTGTGCGTTTTTCAGTACCCGTATCGATGATTATAAGCTTGTAGCAAAGGGGAGGTTTTAACAGAGAATGGCTAATATCAGTGATAGTGATAACAATTATTATGATGAAGGATAAAATCAGAGATAAACCACTGTGACTCACCTGCTCGAATTTTTAATGGGCATGCACTGCTGTTGTCAATGGAGTAGGTCACCATACCATTTCTTCCTTGGTCAAGATCGGTCGCACTAACCATTCCCACCTGAACCACGAAAACTAACGTTTCAGTTTTGGTTAACATAGTGTATCATAAGGAATTCTTTCTTGTAAATGCCAACAAATAAGACAGGAGTGTAAAAATAAATCGAGGAAAGAAACAAAACTGAAAGATGTAAAAGTGTCAAAATGAAAGTTAAAGTTATAGATTTTAGCAATTTTAGCAATTTGGAATGACGAGCAAGAATATGATCAGTAGAGACAAGAACATACTCCGCTAGTTGCACTCAGAAACATATCAAACAAATGTAGACAATCACGTGAACCCAGCTGTACGAGAGGCATTTACGATCCTACACAAAACCTGACAGTTTCTCGTTGTCTTTCGCTTAACTATTCCTCTATGGAGTTTAACTGTACGTTTGTGAAGCTTGAGTATACCTCTTGTTCCTTTGAGGTGTTCTCTGGAACAAATATGGGATCCATATTGACAAAGGTGGGAGCGTTGTCGTTGACGTCGTCGATGAGGATGGTGACGCTAACGGACACACTTCTAGGTTCCTTCGCATTATCCCGCACCTTGCAAAATAAATCATCATCATCATCATCATCATCATCCCCTTTATCATCGTCGTGTTTATTGTTTTTCATTATCAATATCATCATCGTCGTCGTTGTCTATTGCATATCACTGATATTATTTTAAAGAGATATCAAGGAAGTTTATGACCAGCTTACCCAGACGGTGAAAACATATTCATTCTTTCGCTCTCTGTCCAAAGAGCCGTTGACAAAGATTTTTCCTGTTGTGTTTGCGGTTTCAATCCTGAAAGCTGTCAAACAATTCTCTTCTATAGAGGTGTTAGGTCATATTCATTTAGGAAAACAAACAAAAGAGCTTTATGAAATATGCCGATGCGAAAAATACCCGACGAATGGCACAGCAAGAAAGCATAACTAAGAGATTGAAGTTCACCATAATGAGCTAGTCGTGTAACAGAAAAGAGCCTCAACTGTAGATGAGGTTTTTGAGTGTAAAACGTTTAAAGAGGTAAATCCGGAAATTACCCACCTCCCTGCACTCGGAGAAACGGCATCGTTATAGAAAACGGCAACATTGGTAAATCATTCGGGAGGTCACTTAAGAGTATGTAAAACAATCTATGCGACATTCATGTGTTAATAAATAAAAATAAGAGTCACCTTTCTGTGTACAGAACAATCTAAGTGATCACCCCTTCGTATTTAAAGTCACGTTCATAGTAAACATAACCTTCGCGACCTTTATTTCTTAAGAAAGGTCCTGTAGCTGCTAACAAAACAATCTGTGTGATTATTCTGTCATTAGACAAATCGAGTTTTCAATGCAGGAAATAAGCTACATGATCAATTAGTCATAATAAGTGTTATATTACCATGTTAGAAACTAACCTCGTGATCCCTATGTCATGCAAAAGGTCAGGCTCACAGTGCACAGAACAAACTTACGCATTCCGCCCTCCATCGAGAAGATGACGGTTCCGTTTGGTCCTTCGTCGGGGTCCGTAGCCTCCAAAGAAATGATGAAAGTGTCCTTCTCAGCATCTTCAAGCACATTCCCAACTAGTGCCGAAGGGTTGGTTAGTATCGAGGGAGAGTTGTCGTTTATGTCCAGCAAGGTGATTTTCACCTGTTACATGATAGCATTGAATGAACGGGTACTAGAAAAGTCCCATTAAACAGTCTGTTTGCGTGTAGATATCTATAAAGGGTTATAGGAGGAAAGAAGGTATATACATCTTCGCGTAAAAGCTGTAGAATGAGATGGCACAATTGAACACATGAGTTTGTGATCCTATAATTATTCTCAGTGGATTGTAACGAAGCCCACTGTAGGTCACATGTTTTTTGCCTCCTGATCTTCCTTTGTCTTAGCGCATAAGGAGTGAGAAAGTGTGTGGCTTTTATACTTTGTGGCGGTGATATGATTATGCATTACTTTAAGAACGACTTTACTTTGTTGGCTGATTGTTCAGTAGTTCTGGGTTAGTTTGCAGCTGTTTTCTATTTTGGAGTCAGTACGACCGGTGACTGAGTTCAATCTATTGGCCATTCTTTGCGTTCCTAGACTAATTGTGGTGATGACTTTTGCTGTTTCACAACCTGTCTTTAGCTCTAAGTTGTATTACAATAGTTTGCATATTACTTGAGCGCAGCAGTGCTTTCTGTGAAATGGAGGATATATATTTACATAAATGAGACGAATAATTAACTTAACGTAAGTGAAGAATGACAAGCGAATAAAAGCGTTGTGTGAAAGGAAAGAGAGGAAAGTGATGTTGTGGTGAAATATTCAGCTGTCTTCAAATCTGTCTTTAGCTGCATGCACGAAAGTGCTGCAGACTGGTTCAGAGACAGCACGGCTAAGCTGTTTTTTACCAAATTTATCCGATTAAAAAAAACAAATGTGTGTTATGTGGAAGCAAAAAGATATGTAGAGGAAAGCAGACACAAGAACGTGAACACAAAGGCCTGAAAACTCACCAAGGCATAATCAACATAATCCTCAACCGATGCCCTGGCCATGATGGTGAGTTCGGCGGAGTCTTTGTCTCGTTCTCTGTCCCACACTTTGCTACAGAACAGGTGACCGGTCGAACTGTTGACACTAAAACTGGTGGCACCGAATAGAGAGAAGACTGGGGGAGATGCCAGTGTAGTCGCTGTCAGCTTGCCGATGGCAATACCACTGGACTCGTCATAAGATTTCTCTTCCACAATTTTAAATAAGAAGTCCTTCGGGCTGTTGTGAGACAAATATTAGTAGTTAAAACTTGTAGCAAACATCCAATAATTAAAAAATAAGTTTGCAATGTGTTTACTAGTAGAATCCTAATTTACTCACGTGTACTTAATGTGCCTATGCCCCCACAAACATACACGTGTGTACGCCAAAACTGTCCCCAAAGCCCGAAAAATTCATTAAACTTTTTATGAAAGTTTTCTATTTCTTGCCAACACCCCAAAGAGCGAAGAAATTTCCTGGCTGGATTCATATACCCCTAGAGTTCAAAGAGTATCCCATAGAGCAGGGATGCACAATCTACGGCCCGCGGGCCATATCCGGCCCGCAAAACTTCTGCCCACAGTGCAGGAAATCGGCATGTTAGTAATAGTAGAAGACCTTAAAAAAAACGAAAAAAAAGGAAGAAGAAGTATTTATCCCCACGTAGGGGCGTTTCGCAATCTTTTTTTCGATGGACGATTCAGTGCTCCGACTTGGTGTCTCTACGATGAGGCCGGACATTCAGAAGTTGGTTTCGGGAAAACAACTTCAAATATCCCACTAATTACTACATAATTAATGGTAAGTACAACTTTTTCCTAATAAAAAAATGGTATCTACTCTATTTTTTTTTTCCTTTTTGTATTTTTGCGGTTAAGTGGCCCGCGACACGGCTGTCCGAAATGGATATGGCCCGCAGGCCGAAAAAGGTTGGGCATCAAAATCAAATCAAATCAAAATCAAAACAGACTTTATTGTCTGCCCAGGAGGACAGAAATTTGTCTTTGCTCACATACCCATACAGACATTTAACACACAGTTAGGAGTAAAAGTGAGGAGTAAAATAGTGTTGATTGCACCAGTCCATCAAGGCAGTGTATGTTTATCCTAACAACAAACCTTGGGTGACCAAGGGCCTAAAAGCACTGCTGAACAAAAAGAAACATTTGTTCATCACGGGCAGAAGCCCACGACAGAAGATTAGTACATAGAGAGGACCATGATGCTATCCGTTGGGTGGGCAGAGGCTCTACGAGCATACTAGTTAGTCCGCTTTCAGTAGTTTGCCGATGGACCAACGAGTGTCGACGAGATTGAAACAGAGGTCGAGTTAGCTCTCGCCATAAACCCGATGTGTCAGAATGCGGCTCGTGGTTACATCTTGAGCTCGCTGGAGGGACCTGCCAGACGTCGAGTGTTGATGCTTCCGCATGACGCAAGAGATACGCCGAGAAAGATCTTGGGTGTCCTAGTGGAGGCGTACGGCGAAACAAAATGTCGACATCAGTGCCACAGCAACGTGATGAGGTGGTCGACGAATACGCCGCGAAGCTCCAGAATTTAAGCAGGCGAGGTAGAAGGCGGCGCAGAGCGTCGAAGTGGCGGCGATTGACACCATCTCGGAGGACTGCAGCCCGACCGGTCAGGGAAAGTGACTGCCCCCGTCGTCCGTAACAGGATGACAGGGAAATAAAGTGTAGCTGGCCTGACTGGAAAGTGTCCGACGGCGGAGGTTGTCATTTATGGCAGTTGAGTGATGGCGTTGCTCGACACCGGCAGTGAGGTAACGACGGTCACTGACGAGTGGGCACGAGGGCACATACAGGACTTACAGCTAAAACAAACTCAGGAGTGGCGGTGGTGGACATGTTTACGGCCAGCGTCTGAGGACGTCCTATCCTGGTGGTCAAGGACCTGGTCGATGTGGTCACAAGTGAGCGCAGGAGGCGCGTGTCGCTTCTACTAGGGAAGAACGTCCTTGATCGGATAATGGACTCTACCGCAGATGTGGCGCAGGCAGTACAGGCAGCCGTGCATGAAAGCTCATCTTGAGAAGACATTGTCAACAAAAGGACTGGCTAGGGCCGCTGGCAACACGCCCGTTCCAGGATGCCAATGGGTCTGACGTCCACACCACTTTCCAGAGGTCAATGCAGACCACCATGCCGAACTGTTTAATTTCAGTCCTTCTTGTGTACCTAGACGATTATTTGGTATACTCCAAGATAAAGGACATTCAACTGCGGGAGGCACCATACCTTCAGGATGACGACAGTGAAGAGGAAACGCCAGGGTGGTATGCTACTCTTCCAAACCATCACCACAGAACTCTTGTGACAATGCCTGTGGTGCCAGAAGTAACAGTGTCTGTGGTGTCAGATGACAGTACCAGAAATGACAGTCCTATCGTGTCCGAACCGCGCAGATCGCAGCGACTTACCGCGAGACAGGCAACAAACTCGCACAAAGTGTAGGATGAAACAGTTCGTGCGACGCTATGCCATGGCAATATGAATACCATGGATATATTTTTTAGTTGCGGTGATCGGTGACACCGTAGATGACACGTACGCATTGATCAGTTGTTTATTTTGCTAATTGTTCATTTTTCTTCAACTTTACCGCGGCTGCGTCCAGAAAATGTCATTGACAAGAATGACACCGAGGTGATGGCTGACAATAGATGTCAGCACTCCTTCTTCAGTCTCTGTTTGATTCCTCCTGAGTCCTTGTGCCTTTATTTAGGATGGTGATGGCTGCTGGCACGAAGGACCTCTGGTAGGCAGCTTTCCTTATGCGTGGTACCTTATAGCGCCTGCCTGAGGGCAACAGCTGGAAGCTAGTGTGGAGAGGGTGTTTCAGGTCCGAAATGATGTTATGTGCCATCCTCTGACTGCATGAAGGTACAAGTCAGAAAGTGGCAGCTGTGCTCGACCAATAATTTTATTTGCCTGGTGGATGATTCTGGCCAGCCTTGCCTTGTCTTTGACTAGTAGATGACCATACCAGGCAGCGATGTTGAATGAGAGGATGCTCTCAACAAGAGACCTGTACACAGTCTCCAGCACCCCAGAGCTGACGTCGAAGCTGCGAAGTCTCCTCAGAAGGTACAGCCGTTTGCTGGGCCTTTTTGTACACTTGGTTCACGTGATCACTAAATGAGAGCTTTCCGTCGATCACTGTACCAAGGTACCTAAACACAGCAGCCCTCTGCACCTGCTGTCCTTGATTTGGAGTGGTGGGGAGAGAGGGGTTGTGCCATCTCTTCCTTCGTAGGCTCTTCCAAAGGCCATCTCCTCCGTTTTGTCAACGTTCAGATCCAGAAAGCTGCGGTCAAACCACTCCTCCAGCTCCCCACACAGGTCAGGTACTGTGACAGGGACTGCTCGTCTTTCAGGCAGCCCACAAGGGCCATGTCATCTGCATATTTAACAAGTTTGAGAATAGCACTGTTAATACTAATCCCATTTGTATATACAGAGAACAGGATGGGGGAAAGCACACATCCTGAGGGGTACCCGTGTTGAGGATCTGCTCATCTGACAGAATCATTCCATCCACTGACAAATAAACTCCGTCAGACGAGCTGCTGGACCCTATAGTACCTGTCGGTGGAACTCTGAAACCCACCCTCTGTGGTCGTCCTTCAGGAATGATCTGATCCATAGAACTAGGCCAGTGTTGACATCCAGGTCTAGTAGGCGCTGTACAAGAAGGTGGCTGGACCGTGTTGAAGGCGCTGGAAAAGTCCATGAACAGGACCCGAACATGTGTGCCAGAAGTGTCCAAGTGTTGTAGGATAGTATTTAAAAGCGTGAGAGTTGCATCAGACACCCCCCTGCGTGGCTTGTAGGCAAACTGCAAAGGATCCAGGCGATCAGCCATGGTGGGGATTTAACAATCTTCCCACAACTCTCTCCAAACATTTGGCCACAACAGACGTGAGAGCCACAGGTCGAAAGTCTTCAAGTTGGTAGCATGAGGCTTCTTTGGCACTGGTATTATTGTGGATGTTCTCCACACGCGGGGACACTATGAGAGTCAAGGGAGAGCTGAAAAAGTCTGGTAAAAACACCACTCAGCTGACTAGCACACTCTTTGAGTACTTTGCCTCTCACGTGGTCAGGTCCAGGGGCTTTACGTGGGTTCACATGAGAGAGAATTGTGACAACATCTCCCTCACAGATGGTGACAGTGGCTGCCGACAGTGAAGAACAGATATTTTCTGCTTCATTGCTGAAGTCTCTCACATCAAACCGCGAGTAGAAAGTGTTGAGCTCATTAACAAATGACACTGGGTCATCACACTTTACTCTTTGTGTCTTGCGTTCTCTACCCATCATGGTGTCCAGGCCCTTCCAAGCATCTCTTGCGTTGCCCTCAATTAATTGCTTTTCTACTTCTTTCTGTATTCCACTCTAGCCGTTCTTGCCTTTGCCCTGAACTCCTTCTCCTTTTCTTTCACTTTCTGTTGTCTCCTTGCATAAAAGCTATCTTCTTTTCATTGAGACAGTGCTTCAGTCCTTTACCTAGCCATGGTTGTTATTTTGGATAGCTGCAGATCTGCTTGGTAGGATGACAGACTCTTCAACAGAAGGTGATGTAAGAGGTGATTGTGTCTGCCAGACAGTCCAGGTCGGCCCACAGGTAGTGAAGAACAGATCCCAGTCAGTGACCTCTAGGCAGTCTCTGAGCAGCTCAGTTGCTTCATTTGTCCAGGTCCTAATATATAGTGTTGTCGGCTTTTCACGTTTAAGGAGCTGTCTGTATGTGGGTAGCAGATGAACAATGTTGTGGTCCGATCTGCCCAGCGGCGGCCGGCACTTGGAAACATAAGCAGCCGGCACATTACCGAAACACATGTCTAGCGTTCTGTCGAGGCGGGTGGGACACGTGACGTATTGATGGAGACAGGGGAGCAGTTTACTGACATCACAGCGGTTGAAGTCACCGAGCAAAAACACAGGCTGATCAACTGATCTTGTTGTCGCTCGATTATATGTGTCTACAATGTGCTCAGCTGCAAGGTTGAAGTCTGGGCCGGGCACATAGACGAGGACCACAGTGATTTGGCCGAATTCACGAGGTAAATAATGCGGCCTGAAGGACACTGTCAGTATCTCATAATGGGGGGTACTAGTCTGTTCTCGTACTGTGTAGTTCGTGGCCCATTTTCTCATTGCAAGCATACACAAGCCTCCCCTACATGCTTGTTTGTCGCTTGTGCATTCCTGTCAAATCGAATCGTTGTGTATCCTTCAAGTCCGAATGTCTCCTCCTCTGTTAGCCATGTTTCAGTGAAACAGAAGAGGTCACAGCGTCGGTAGTCTCCATCGAATTTAATGAGCGCAGAGAGCTCATCCTGTTGTTGTGGAGAGAGCGCACATTCGACAGGGTGATGGCTGGCAGTGGATGTCGGCACCCTCTCCTCTTCAGTCTGTGTCTGACTCCTCCTCTAGACCTCGCAGTTTCTTTTTTCTTTGCCGCCTGTGTCGGAATGTCACTGAAATTCACAACAGGGGCCTGTGTGGCCTTCTGCCTCAGCGATAGCAGAAAGTCCCGACTGTAGATCAGCATGAAGACAGCGCCACTCTAACACATGGAAGTGTGAAAGTCTGCCGTACAGGCACACACGCACAGAGTACACTGCTCAAAACACGATCATGGCAGATCTATCGCCGATTCAACTAGGTATTGGGATTGTAATAGATCTACCTGGTAGGGACGATACTCAGTCACTGAAGGGAGTGTTATCAGCCAGATAGTCCCGATTGGCCGCACCTGTAGTCCGTTTCAGTCCGTTTCTGACTATCTATAGATCTAACCAACGGTCACAAAATGGACGCGGTAGTGGTAAAAGAAATTTCTCCCGTACAGGGACACTCACACGCAGCAATACGGTGCTCCTCACAGTCAGACGTATTGAAGTAACACTTATAGCCATTCATGCACAAGCTTGAGTAAGCGAAATTCCCGTAGAATTCAAACACGTCAAAAAACGTAGAGAATGATTGTGAGCCGGGGTCAAGCCACAGAGTAGCGCCCCCTCATCTGCCATAGAGTATCCATACACCTAATCAACCCCCAACACCACTTTACTACTTACTCTAACACTTTCAAAACCTTCGATTTAAACCTTAATAGTAACCTCAATCCTAATTTTCTATCGTCTTAGTCCTTTGCCCGCACACCCACCACCACCACCACCACCACCACACAGTGAAACAATGATCCTCAACTTACTCGAAGGTGACACGGCTACTACCAGAGTCGCTGACATAAATGTAGACAGAAGCTGAGCTGCTGAGCGGTGCCCTCCCCCTGTCGGTGGCGATGACAGTGTAGGAGAAGTTGGTTGGCGTTGGGCGTCCAGTCCTGTTGACTCGCAGGACAAGGTTGCTCACAGTCAGCAGCCCCGCGCCGTTTGTACTCGGGTTGGTCAGTCTCAGGTCCACCTCACTGTTCTCCCCAGAGTCGCTAATAACCAAAAAACTTTTATGCGACATCGCTAGAAGTTTATAAATAGGTTCAAGCAATATTTGGTTCGTATGGATTGACGGATTTATTTTTCTGTACGTTAAGTAGTATGGAAGGCAAAAAGAAAAGATACACTATGTATTGCTATGGTTGCGCCATTTTTGTTACTGTATGCAATTAAAACTTTATGCTGTCATAAAACGTAATTGTAAAGTGATTAGACCTGCCTGTGTGTCTGTCTCTCCTTTATTATTGACATTGTACACGCGTACATACAAACACAAACGCGCTCACGCAAACACAGAGACTTACTTGTCTTGCACAGAAAACACGAAGATAGGGCTGTCCAAGGTATTAAACGTCTCCACACGCACGCTGATGTTGTAGGGAGAGTTGATGAAGACAGGGGGTTGTCGTTGACGTCTCGCACAGTTACCCGTATGACGGAGGTACTGGTTAGGGGCGGGGTGCCCTTGTCAGAGGCTCGCACCACAACGTCGAATGTACGTTGTGTTACGTTCTCGTAGTCTAAGCCTGCAGCTTTGCACGTCACCTGATAAACCAGGTGCACACACACACATAGAGAAAATACACAAACATATATATATATGTGCACACTGGCGTGAATACATAAACAGGCAAGGAGACAGATAATCATCATCATCATCGACAACAACAACAACAACAAAATCAATATCATTCTCATTTTAGCTGTTATTGTTATTTCTGACGACTCAGTGATCATTTACATCTGTTATAATGTCTTTATTTTATTTGTTTATATTGGCTGTAAAGTAGCATGCTTGTACACCATACTACATGTTAACATTAACAACTAGTCATATACGGGGATATTTTTTAATGGAAAATCTCTGGGCACAATAAACATCTTGAAACGATTTCAAACTACATCATGCGCAGCATCTATATTGTAATAAATATATTCATCCCAAAATTAAACTATGATAGTAAAAACTTTTGAACTGTCGTGTTTTCAAAATGGCATTTAGTAAGAATAACGCGTACAAAGAAGCTTCAGAAAAAAAATTTATTGGCTGATTTTGATGGTTCTAGTATCAATATTCTTGGGGTGTATTTAACTGTTTGTGAATCTACTTCAGCTGTTTAAGTGTAAATATCCTTTTGGATTATCCAGTTGTACTAAATTTGTCATACCTCGCCAGTGCTGGAGTTTATGACCAGCAGGTCACTCTCTATGGAATACACGATCTCACTGTTTAAACCAGAATCTTTGTCCTCTGCTGTCACAGTGACAAACGACTTGTTCCAGCAGCTGATCCCCTCGTCTATAGTGTTGGGTAGGTATACTGCTTTCTGCCAAACAGCAATCAATACGAATAATTTTACCCTTTGCCTTTCTCACTAGCCTGGTGCTTGATGTTGAGTTTACAACTGTACAAACAATTAATGCATCGATTTTATTCTTTACTTTGATGACTTTAATTCTAATCATATGCACTTGATGCATCATTGAATAAAAGGAGAAACCTTATTTACTATGGCATCTGAATATTCCAAATGAAGCACGAATGTATGAAATTGTAACAATGTGCAGGTAAGAGCTCCAGTCACCTCACCTGGAACTGTGGAATGTTGTCGTTGACATCCAGCACCTTGACCACAACGGTGGCTGAAGAACTACGAGGAGGACTTCCCAGGTCAGAAGCGATGACAGTGAAAGTGAATAATTCGTACTGTTCTCGGTCGAGTGCCATCCTGTTCCGCAGCTGGCCCGTCGTGTAGTCGATTGCGAATGATCCTATCCCTACTCCGTCACCAAGACTGTACCTGAAACATTGTGGCGGTAGATGCAGTGGGGAGACGATAAACAAGAATTCTAAGAATAATTTTACAGACTCAAGAATAACAAATATAATAAGGTGGTAATGCTAGTAATCGTAAAGATGAATGTACAATTTATGACTTGTAATCCTGGAGCTTAAAATGGCATCCTCTACGTTCTAAATATGAAACTACCGTTGCTATCAAACAGTAAGGGAAGCAGAAAGTTATGTACTGCTTTACATGTGAAAGTAGCTATCAAGTGAATTGATAATCTCCTCCTGATGCTCAAAATTAGCTTATCAGAAAAGGAAAATATGCTGATGCTTGGATTCCGTGCTTTAGGCATGGTGAACCACTCGCATTCACTGTCGCCACTGTCACTAACCCGACTCTCTACCTTTTCCTTCACTTTTTTTTTAGTATACTGCACTTATTGCCTGTTAACTTCTTCGTAACATTATTCTCTCTATTAATATCAAAACCTTTGGTTTTAATAGTAAACATTTGGAAGAAACCTTTACAAACTTACTTTAAACACCATTTCATTCAAATACTTTCCAAAATTCTGTTCTTACTAGTAGTATCTACATCTAGTAGTTGTGATAAAGACAAACATTCAGTCAAATGTTGACATGACTTAGCAAACCTGACTTGTCCGTTGAAGTTGATGTCCCTGTCTGTTGCTCGCACGACAGTCAAATTGGAGTTGACCGAGATGTTCTCGTAGACACTAACGGTGTAAACGCTTTGATTAAAGACAGGGTCATTGTCGTTCACATCCTCCAGGGTCACGGTCAAGTTGATGCTGGCTATAAAGACAAAAATAAATGCGCGAAACATTTAGGGTTTTGTCTTTGCGAAGATAATTAGACAGGAGTAGAAGGTTATACTAGTACTTTACCACTATTGGGCATATTAATGTATTAATGTATAAGCAATGAATATAAAACCTTAAATAAATAGCTTCAGTATGTGTTCTTTATGTATTTAGTAATTATATTCCACTTTTTCGCCAACTGTCATAACGTTTATGACGTCATTGGCACTTAAGTGTTTCCGCTTCTTCCTGTTTTCTATCTTAGATGAAGGAATAGAAAAAGAGCGTGTGTGTGTTTTGTGTGTGTGTCCACACCAGATTTCCTCAAATTTGGTGGAAGAGTAGTCCCTCCATCAACCACAGTGACGACCAAGCGAAGCGTGTCCAAGACTTCACGGTCCAGACGAGAAGAGTCAGCGACAGTGACATTACCAGTGGCACTGTCAATTCTGAAAGGACTGTTGCCGCTGGTTATGCTGTAGGTCAGGGTTGCGTTCTCCTTGTAATCTTTATCAGTCGCACTGAACTGCAAAAATAAATGATTTTGATTTAACACTTTTAACATTTTTATCTGATACACTTTAGCTTGCCGATTTCGACTCACCCTACTCCAAAAATAGCACAAAATGATATCTCTATCTTGCACGGATTAATTAACATTTTTATTTTTAACTTTCATTATTTTCATTTTTCTCAGTTCCTTTCTGTGGTTTGGTGACAAATTTGAACAATTTTATTCTGCTGTGGTCCGCGTTTCCAAGAAAAAAGAAAACGCACCTAAGAAGTGACAAGGTGAAAGCTGTAAATATGTATAAATATCTAGGAGTGAGGGTCTTTTTTCAACTGGTTTATATCATTCTTGAGAACTCGTCACTAGCCATACCTTAAAGACAAAGGTCCCATTTGGAGAATTTTCTGGAATCTTGACAGCATAAGTAAGTGATGTGTCAAAGACGGGTGGGTTGTCGTTCTCATCCAGGATTGTTAACGTGATATTGCTGACAGTCTGAGGAAATAAATGTGGTTAATGACTGCATTTTATTAATATATTTATATAATAGTGCTGCAAAGACATCCTTAAAAAGTTCTGAAATCCTGTACAATGGTAATGTCTTTGTCTCAGAGGTGACACTATCGCCAATGTCTACTATCATAATTCTGAAAGTGGTGTTGATACCATCTTATGAACAACTACCTCAGAGTCCCTCTGTGTGTGTGTGTGTTTGTTTGTTTGATTGTTTGTTTGTTTGTTTGTTTGTTTGTTTGCTTGCTTGTTTGCTTGTTTGTTTGTTTGTAAGAGAGAAAGAGTGTGTGTGTGTGTGTGTGTGCAGAAACCACCTTCAGCTTGCAGACGTCGTTTTGTTGGAAGGCCACGACGTTCATATTTTCTTGCGGCCCGGGCACCTCGCGGTCTATCTCGCTCCGCGTGCGAATGATGCCCTGAAGATGTAAACAACTTAATGTAAGCAGTGTAACCTTTAACAAGCGCCTGCTCCTGCTGTAAACTAAAAATATAAGACCACCATTATCATCGTCATCATCAATTTTATTACACTTGGGGCTTAACAACTTCCTCGGTGACGAATTCGGCAAACTAGAAATCAGTGCTGGTCATTCAATCAGGAACCATTTTAACATGCAAGTTTGTTAGACGACATTTCAAAAACTGTATAAAAATGTAGTTATATTTGACATTTTCAATACTTTGAGTCTAATTTATAATCAGTTCACTGAGTATAGACTTACCGTCGTTTGGTTAATGGTGAAATAGTACAAGACGCTGGCTGGAAGCAGCTGATACCCGGTGTAATTGGTCAGACTTGCGTTAAAGACTTCTGTTCCCACCGGTATATTCTCAACAATAGACAGACTGTAATTCCCTCCTACCAGCTCGAACTCCTGAACATATCTGGACACGTAGATGATTACTGTAGTGGGTGTCGGGCTTGTGTTGACGCCATCAGAGACAATCACGTTGATGACAATACCATTGGCACCCGCATCCTCCGGCAATTTCTTGGTGGCCTCCAGGATCCCTGCCGAGTCTCGAATCTGAAATCGCGTGAAAGCCCTTGTAAACTCGAGATTCTGCTTCGTTATGATTTTTATTAGGAAGTTTTTTAAGTAGTCTACTTCATAATCGTTCAGTATCCCAAAATGCCTTAGGTAAATCTTTTAATTCTCCTTATCATTCATTTTCTTGAGACTTGTTTTATTGCATTTTTAACTTAAAAGGGTTAACCCTCACGAAGTTTGAAACTTGCAGATATAATCTTTTATTTGACGATACTAAACATCTGCAAACATTTTTGCTAGTGAACACTTTTAAGAGAAATTACAGAGATTTAACGAATAGGATAGGATCTGTCATATTCTTACCCGGAACAAACTGCTATTTCGGCTAGGTACAATTTGGAAAGAAAACGTCTGAGTCAACGAGTCTTGATCCTCTACTGCCAGCTGTCCAAGGAGTGTGCCGTTCTCGGAGCAGTAGGGTGCAATGATGATATAAACACTTTGAAGAAACCTGGGGGGAGAGTCGTTAATGTCCGTGACATCCACTGTAATGGATACTGATGTCGACACCTGGGGGCTAGGTCGGAACTGCAGAGACACAGTAATCTGAAAGGACTTTGGATCTTTCTCGAAGTCCAGGCCCCGCGTCAGCTGAATGGCTGTGCGGTTTGGTGTCAGGATGAGAGGAAGATCAACAGGGCGGTGCTGTTCCGCGATGTCGAAACTTTCCCGTAAAGAAGAGAATGTCACAACGTTTTTATTCGGTAAATTGTTTTCTGGGATTGTGAGTCTGGTGCTCGCCACAATCACAGCCACCTTAACGACCAAGACCACCTGACCTGATGACGTCAGGGACAAAGTCACCACATGACCTATGGCGTCAGAGCTGATTCTGATGCTGTTAATGTCCACGTCTTTGACACACACAATCCTCCGGTTGGACTGTAGTTCAAACAGGGTGACAGCAGTATCTGTCTGTAATTTCAGGTCTGTGTTATCGATACTGCCGAGAGCGGAAGTTACGTCATATACAATGGTCCCTTTCCGGCTACCGTCCAGCAAGAAAACGCCCACCTCAGATGCTTTTAGAAAAGTATGTATGACCGTGATATTCAGTGTTGTCATGTCAGTAAGATGTAAGCTATAATTATAGGAATCAACATCGACACGAAGAACGAAAAAGTAGACAGCGTTAGCCTGTGGTAAACGTTTGTTTGTAATGACACTGAAGTTGAGACCATTCTTGGTGACAGAAAGCCAACTGTCTGAAGGATATAAACTGTACTTGAAATCTGCTAGGGTTATTTCCAAGTCGTTGAAGGTCAAGCTACCGCTGTAAACTGAGAAATACAATGAAATCATAATTTTGCATCCATTCAGTATAGAATTGTAAAAGTATTACTCTATAGATAAAGAAGAATAAGAAGAAGTAGAAGTAGCAGAGGTAGTAGAAGAAATAATAAATGTATATCCTTTTGCATAATGATCCAAAGCGGTAAATATTTAGTATTACGTTTTTGTCGAGTAAAATCTCACTTTGGCTTATGAAATAAGAAAATGATTACTACTAGCACATTCCACCCTACTAATTGTCTGAATTTTCATCGCCATCGTGGGCGTGGTTTTGCTGTGCAGGTGTTGGTGATCAACTTTATCACTGGAATACTAGCACGTCTCTGTAGCATAAAATTTTAAAGACTAGGCATGGACAGTAAACGTGCAATGATGCAAGCCAAATATAAATCCTTCAAGAAACAACATTTGTGTGCAAGGAAGAGCACTTATAGGAGGTAACACACCTTCCCTGTTGGGTTCAACGTCTGAAGCCAGTTGACGGCTGATGTTCTCACGGAACAGTTGATAAACTGTAAGAAAAAAAATCAGCACCAGTGGGTAAATACCTGAATGCTAAATGTGTCTTTATAAGGGTATTTGCATATGTGTGCACGAGTGCTTGTTGATATATGTTGTGTGATGTTTGATAGCTGATGGATTACTAGAATTATTCAATTTCAGCGCTGCAATGATCTTCCCGCCCGTTAATTTACTCCCTCATTCATTATAAACTGGTCTTCTCTCAAACTGCAAAACATTCAAATTTCTAAGAGACTTACTATCGACACAGGTGAAATTGCTGGCATCGTCCACAACCATGACGGTGCCATGAACGCACTGGCACGTCCGCTCGCCATAATCCCATCTTGTTTTCGGGTAGACACACGCGGTGTTTTCTTTGTAGCAGTACCCCCATGTTTTGCTATCATTTCCACACGACTCCTGCAGGTTCAGTCTCGGCATCTCACAGTTCTGAAGTGGCGTCGCAGTGGTAGTGGGACTCGTCATCTCTGGATATAAATAGAATACTCGACGTAAACAAATTATTGGGTACTATCATAAAATTAATTAACTTGCTACAAATGATTTTAGAGAAATGGAGTTTAAACAGCAGTGACCTTCACAACAGTTTGCTTACCTTCGAGACAAATTGAACAAATCAACATTGTCTTTACCTGGTTTTTACTCGGCACCTTTACATCGCTTTTAGCAACCACCATCGTCAGACGAGAAAACCACGAGATTTCAAGGCGCGTTTTTGCGTGTGACGTCACCGGCCGCGGATTTTGTGTGCGAGATTCTCGGATATGCGACAAGTCGGACTAAGTTTGTACGGTACGGATTCTCCTGTTTAGTAGACTAGACTACTTTAGCAAATTATGAACTTCAATTGATTCGTAAATTTTCGGTAACATTCAAGCGCTGAAAAAAAATCGACTTTCCTGTGCATTTCTATTTAATCAACTTTTTAATAATAAAAGTCCACTCTTTCCCTTTAATTAAACCAATCGATGGACTTACCTGTTGACAGGACTTTCTTCACGATACATACATGAACAGATGAAAGTTGACTATCATTCTCCATAATAAGACTGTCGATGAGGAGGATGCTGGCTTCATTGATGAGACTTGCTGAAAAGTTTCCGTCGCGACTGTCGAGGGAACTCTGCAAATACAGCCTACGGAAGGGAGGATGTCGTAGGGTAGAGAGATCTAACCTTTAACCCTAAACGGTTATTTTGAGTGTAAACAATAACACACCACTAATACTTACCCAACTTACCTCTACTTATCTCATACTTACAGCTCCCTTGTGTGATCCCGACAAGCGATCGTCTCATTATAAACTCACATTTCCAGAGGTTGGTGATGATGATCAAGGATGGTAAGGAAGAAGTGGATACTTTGGCGAAGATTTCACTGAAAGCAAATTACTTGCTGTGGTCACCAATACACTAATGTACCAAGCTGAACAATGAACGAGGTTTGAACCTAAAGAAAGTATTAATAACGGAAAACCAAGTGAGGCCAAGGTTTACCTTTCGCTCTCGTTTCAGAATAAAACAAATTGCTGTCCCATCTACTTGACATCCTATAGTGACATGGTAATTTTGCGTCGTCCCTGACTTTAGATATTTTCGTACTTACAGGAGCAAGATACTCTGTTGATATGACTTTCCTTTCTTCAGTCTCTTCATAGATACGCTTTTTTGCATAATATTTATATTCGTGGGATGCCGGTCGTGATGAATGAAATGATGAGATTTTACAATAGGACACCCGCGACATCGCACTCTACTCACCTGTTGTGTAACTACCGGCTGTAGTGTGTGGTTAGTAGTTGTAGAGTAGCAGTCTAGCAGCAGACATTCAAGACTAAAGAAGTCCTTTAGCAGCGTGGTATAAACTGTACATAACTGTATAAATTCCTCCATGTCGGACCAATAAAGAAAGCTGTATAGACACAAAAAGTGCGTTAGTCTAGAGTTTAGACGATAAATTACATACTTTATATTTTTCCTTTCGCAGTTTGTTCGCAGATACCTTTCACAGCAAAAGCATGGTCATAAATGTATGCACTTCTGTTAGAAAATCTTTGTAGACATCTTTTTGTCATTAAGATGTACTTGGGTAAAACAAAGAAAAATCAACTAACTCCATTGAGGTCTCTGAAACTCCGGAGTTGCATGGATAATAAAGGTTGTATAGTCGTCATGATACTAGGTCCTTCTCAGAGGAGCTATAAGTAATCAGTGGAGCGTTACCTATGTCTCGAATATTGAAAAGGAAAATGTGCTTTCACATTTTTACTTGACTGATCAAGAAAGCACACATACACAGTCCGAGCTCTCAATGAAATTTTGTGAGGGTAGACACAAAAGTAAAGCTGACATTAGCATTTTATCAGGAAAAGATAGAGTTCGCAAAGTTTAACGAAAGGGCCAGACATAAAAGGTCGGGATAATTTGGGGCGACTTCAAAGCAAAGTGGAGAAATTAAACTGGAAGATCATTACCACGTGAAAAGCCCATGGAATACATTATGTAAGGATTACTTTACTATGTGTAATCACTGAGATGGTAAGGAGATCCGACTCATAGGAAATGTAACTGCCAAAGCTTCAACATGAGAAAGTAATGGCTAGAGCTACTGATGTCTGTCATTGTTCATACCCTGAGAGATGAACCTCTTTACCTTCTGTCAACTCTGCTTTAAAATTGAAATCGCCGAATGTTTAAATGCGACCGGCTGTATACAGTTAGCTACACCTTAATGATGTATGATGTAGTCTCATGGTATCACACATTGATGGTCAATCTTCTACTTTTTTGGTGATTCACTTTTGCTAAACAGCGTTCACAGCTAAACAGTTAATGTTTAGTAAACACCTTTCATAAATATGAAAAAAACCTTTACTATAGCAAACCACTATTGTAATACTTTTTAAAGGCACATACAGAAATAATTATTCTTCAAGAAGAGAGAAGAAACACAAAACCGACGCAGATGACATTGTATTGTTTTCACAGACCACGGGTTCTTTCTCACTCGCAGCAGACGACACTCTCTCTCAATCTACTGCGCACTCAAACGTACAACGTACAACGTACAACGTACAACGTCCTCTCCACGTTTACGTCTCGAGTTACTGTTTACAGCCGGCCGCTGCTGGGCACCCTCCCTAGCCATGAAAAATCTTGGCACTCACAGTAGGAGCACTAAAAAACGAGGCCAGCAATCCCACCCGGGACACCAACAAACTATGCCGCAATTTTCTTCCTGTTGTATATCAACCAACCATGGGGTAGCAGACGACAGCCAAAGAGTTTTACACATGTTTTATGAGAACCTTAAAATCTTGAGTGTGTGCGTGTGTGTGTCCTTGCCGGGAGGTTGCGCGTTCGTTTATATAACAAATGTGCATATGCATGTAAGTGAATTCAACAAGCCAAATTCAATAAGCCATAAAATGCGAATACAAGCTCACAATAATTTTAATTTAATGAAATTCTACATCATTGCTGATGTCCTTCACTAAATCAATGCTTCATATTTTACACATCTCAAGGCAATTGTAATAATAACTGTTATTTAGTGTCAGTATCCTGTGGATGAATATATTTATCTGATCAAAGATAAATACCTACGTTGGTTTCTAGTCTAAGAAATCATCACTGGCGATGGACTGCATTACTTACCAGATCGAGGTGATGTTTAGTGTCCAATAGGAAACAGCAGCAAAACTGACTTCCGGGCCAGAAGACACCATGATGAAGACCTGATTATTGAACAATTTTCATCTGGTTGTGTGAGTCTTTTTTCAGCATGAACTCTCTTGAGACATTCTCTGGCTGGAAAGCCCTCGCATACAGGGTGACCGACTCGATTCATTCAACAAGGAAGTAAAACATAAGTACACGCTCCTCACGTGACCTTCTTTGTGACGCTTTTGGCAACAGCGTGAAACCCCAGTCACATTCACTGTGTCACTGTGTGCAAGAACCCAGCTCACCTTTTTGAAAACTGACTGGTGCCTGTATGTATGTAGCCGTAGACAATGGCGAGAGAAATCAAGAGGTTAAATTTGAATAAAGCCGCGTACACAGGGTCTGCTGCAGGAAGGGTCAATAGGGATGGCGGGAGGAGATGGGTGTATGTCGAGCCTGCAAATAAGGCTTTATCATGGCAAGGCAGCCCTGTAAACAGATGTCAAGGTGAACAGGACGAGATGACGGGGGATAAAGGGGTGGGAGAGGTGGGAAGGACAGGGATAGGCAAACAACTGACAGGGTGCAAGCCATAAGGGATTAGGCATAAAATGATATGGTATGCGAAAGGTGGTGAACAGGCTGGTTTTCCAGACTGTATTTTATAGTCTGTCCAACATACAATTGTACATTCTTTGTTGTAATAATAATAATGTTTATTTGTATAGTGCTTTCCCACCCGTTAAAGGTGGGCTTCACATCTACAGGTTGGAAAGCCAACGGAAAATCCGAAAGTCTCAGAAAAAACAAAAGTTAAGCAGACTGCACAGCAACGACGCAAAGGAAAAAAGCACCGGCCTACACAATGGGCACCAATCACAACAAATTCATAAAAATACAAAAAATTGCAGAGATCCGCCTCACTCAAGCCTGCTAGGAGAAGGGATACCACTCCAATCTAATGAAGGCAGCTTCCTACAGCTGTACCGAGGTATTCAGTGAGCCTAACCAAGTTTGCCATTAATGGAGTGCAAGAGTTTTTCAGACTCCACCTTCTCCCGTTAAAATCGTTGAGGATTATGTGAACGTTTTTGGCCAGAACAAAAGTTCGCCGCAGCTTTCATATTATTGTGACTTTGATCCCTGCTGTGTCGAATGTAAAAATATATCACTGACGTGTCATAACAAGTAATTGCAAAATGTCACCTTTTATTTATTCCATTCGTGTCTTCTCTTCCTTGTCAAACAAGTACACAACCACCTTATGGAGCTGAACAAAACACGAGTACCTTCTTATACGAAAACGTTTACGAAGGGGTTTCTAAGCGGAGAGAAAAGGTTGGACCACCGAGCTGCGATACAAAGCTTGCTTCTATGAAAATATCAAGTCACAGAGAAGCAATTAAAACATGCACCTAGAAGATTCTTCTTAGCGGTTCCAAGACCACCCCCTCAAAGAGTAACTAAAAAGAGAGATACTGCATACAAAGAAAACACTCGAATTAGAGAAGTAACAGAGATATCCTTCACCTTATGTTTATTTGACAAATAGGACAGCTAAGCACAGCAGGCATGTGTGAATTGGACATGTGATCTGTCATATTGTAATAAGGCTGTAGTGGTTAATTCTTTTTGTAATGAATTGTAACAGATCTTTCATTGTTTCTTGCATGAGTGGAGTCCTGCGTCCTCCGTCTTTGTGTGTGTCATTTGGACAGAATAGCAATATACAATCCATTAATAAAATGCTGGTAGCTTAAATTGTAGAAAATAAAAAACCAATGCTGGAAATTAACCATCAAATAAAAAAATTGCAGGAGTTTATCTGAGATAAACGGACATTTGAAATGTGTTTATATTCTATTGACAATGATATACATGGGAAAATCACTAATACAACGTAGAATGCAATGACCGCGACTGCTGTCCATTAAATGTTGATCGGGAGAAGATTTACTTTCCAGTCCTGTTGAATGAATTCGGTTTGGACCCTTTTTTCCAATTTCAGTTGAAGCTTGGGCTTGCTAATTTTCCCATTTCAAATTAAGTTCAAATCTGTATTCCAAAATCAGCTGCTTCGTGTTCTGAGCAAGAAATCGCTTCGCTTCTTGAATCTACGATCTCAGCGATCGATGTTTCTTCATCTAACTTAAATACATACATAAATTTGCTGAACTGAGCCACACTCGCTTTAAGAAATGCCGCTTACATGCAAACGGAGCTTTCCTGTGTGTACGGTTTTTTTCTTCTGCTTTCCTAGTGGCAGGTGAGAATGCCAAGAAAGTATAGGTACAGTATATAGAATGGTAGTATAAGATGGTATTTCAGTTTATTTGCAGAGGCAATTAAAGAACCTCGGTTTTGTCGTTATTTATATTCATTTTTTTACTGACATCCAGGCTTTCACAGAGTGACGGTGCAGACCTGCTGGAGATGGAAATTGAGGCCAGTTAGGTGTCGCCATCAAACATGTGATACTGCAGGGTCAAGTGGTGGAGAAGAGGCAAGGGGCTGGGCGTACACAGTGAATAAAATAAAAGATCGGGTAATGTGCATTGAGTGGAACTCAAAATATGTCAAGCTGTCGTTTAACACAATAACGTCGCGCATACACATATAGTTAAAATTATATTTGACGAAAGATACATAAAGACGCTTATATGCTGACTAATCCTTATACTGAAATGGCAATCTGAGAACAATAGTACAATACTGAGTACAATACAATATACTATATTGGGAAAAGTTCCCACACTGCATCACTGAATCAACTGTTGTAGGTGCATATACATAAATACAAACGCAAACATATGTAGTTAAACTATTAAACTGAATATATAAGTCAAGATTAAAATATAGAAAGAAATGTTTAGAAAATGAAAGTGTAGCTCATTGCAAAAATTATTTCTTCTTCTAATTATAACGGAACCAAAAAAAAAAAAAGAGATCAGGCATACAGCAGACTAGAGTCTTTCCTATGAAATACGGCCGCTGTCAAGAGAGAGACTATTTCCTTTGTTTGAATCCCGGTAAAGTCTCGGTTTAGTTGATAAACCCATAAAACAATTTTCCACTCGCAAAATAATGTGCCCTATGACCTTGTCACCCTTAACCATCAAGAAGCATGGAAGGGGATGCCTATTATGAGCCAGGGTCATCTGGAGCACTAGCTCACCAGGTTGCGGACGCTTGGTCATTATCGTTCTTATTGTCGTTATCCATTGCTGTTCTTAAGCATAAATTGCTATGCATGTATATGTCGCATGCAAACGTAGAGGCAGCTATTTGAAGTGCTATATATTTTGAGACAATTAAAAAGTCTGCAGGTTACGCCGCGTTTAAGTACTCTGAACTGTTTGACGTGAAGACCAACGTTACTTCTCCTCCTTTTTAATTCTTTTGAAGCAAGTAAGTGGCAGAGCTGGTTGTAATCACTCTGATGGTGATGGTGGAGTTTTTGTTGTTTTTTAAGTTATTATTTTGTTTCGATTTGTTTTTTGTTTTTGTTTTTTATTTGTAAAACATAACATAACTCTGAAATGTTCAAACTGCACACGACTATTGTATTATTCGTCGCCGTCAGATTCTGCTTCCTCCAACGTCTTCACTGCTGCGACCAAAAGGATCATGTGCATGCTGTGGCTCCACGTGCCCCGGGGAACGAACCACGAACCCTGGGCGACTTGAGCCGACAGGGTTGTTCCATGGCCTTCGAGGAAAACCAGAAGGTGTAGGGCGCCTGAAAGCTTCTGGTGGAATGTCGTCATTCCACTCCCCTCCTCTCCAAGAGAATTCAACGCCAGCCCTGTTGTTGTCCGGGTCAAAATCTGAAGGCGAGGAAGGAGGAAAGAAGGGAGAAGCCGTTGGGCGCTGACCTTCCTGTGACACTTGAACGGGGTTCAAGTAAGTGCCGCGAGACCTCTCATGAGATGTTGAGGGCTCCACGACGGCCTTTAGGTAGGTTCCGTGCTGCTGATTGTCCACTGATAGACCGGAGTCCATGCGAACGTTTCAGGGAGAATCAGCATCGTCGAATCGTGAAACAATTCAAGTCAAAATAAAAATAAATGAGTGAAGGCTAATGGAATGTTTGATACAAGAAGGATGCACTAAGGTATGTTTCTTAGAAGCTAAACCGAGCGAACATTATCTGAATGGATTAATTTTTTTATGAACTACTTTCCCTAGCATCTAAGAAAAATCCATTCCCCTCTTTCCTGGAAAGATGCCAAAACCTCAGTTTCCGCAACTTCCCAAAACTTGAATCAGTGACTGGGCAGAGCCTCAGTAACATTCCCTCGAAGCTCTGGTCTTCAGTAATGTCAGTTGTTAGTGTCCGGGTCACTTCAGAAATGCATATTAAAACTTAAACTCTACTCTTTACTCGGGTGAATTTTCACTGAAAGTACACATAAAAATACGCTTGTTTTGGTTTGCTGTTTGTTACTTTTTTTGACAGGAACCTGTTATTTACTTTTCCTACGCAGCCGACTTACCCTCACTACCCGAACTATGAAACGTATGGCGAGTAGGTTCGGGTATCGCAGAAAGGTAGCCTGCTCTCCTGTCTTGACCTTCGTCTTCCCAAGAATCGTACTGCCTATCGGAAGGAGTGAGGTAGCCAGCGCTGTCAAAGGACTGGCCAGAATCAAGCTGCTGGGTGGCGATGCCGGAATCCCCGCTGTCCATCTGGCCGGAACGTACTTCATTACTTCGTCTAGGAAGCTGTGGGGGAAACCTTCAAACAGCAAAATTGTTTAAAAGTTCACGTTATGCGTGCTCACGTTCATGTTGACAATACCACCCAGTTATCTATGCAACCACCAGGATCATTTAAAGTATTTATCTGTGATATGATATTTCAGTATATTTACTGGGGAGATGTATCTTGCTTTTGTCGTTATTCGACCATACCGGTAGCTAAACAAATATATCTTTTCTCACTTTTTGACAGTAGGAGTACTTCAGCCTATTTCACGTCTTAAAGACAACGTGAAATATCAAATAACGTTGTATTTGGTTTAAAATGTCGTCTATTTTTAATTAGGTCTGTTTAATTGGTCATTTCAAACAGGGTGGCACAAAGTTAGAACTAAGACAAAGTTGCTGATTGTAAATTTGGGAAAGTGGGGACAGTGTGGTGAGAATGGCTAAATCTTGTGGCTTAGGGATTAGAAACGAGGGGTTCAGTGGAAACTGGGCATCATGGTGACTTGCCTCCCATCACGCAGAGAACCAGAGAATTTGATGTGGAAAAACCATGAAAAACTTGCTTCCAAGTTGTAGACAAGCTTGCTTCAGAAATAAGGGATATTGGAAAATACTAAGGTAAGTAAACTTCCTAAAATATCTATTTATACATGCCTAGCACTGCGGTTTGATTACATATGCCACATGTTGATTCCTCGAAAAAGAGTGGTACCATCTGTAGGTTTCTCGGATGTATATACGGGCGGACCGATAGGCTAACAGACAGGAGGAAACTAGGAAGATAACCTAACAATACCTTGCAACGAACATTAATTTTTATTTTTATTTCCGACTTATATTTTTGTGACTAAAGCGCCTTCCCACGTTCAAATTGCCCAGTGGGATAAGTAAAATTGGTCATTGCCATTGTAAATACCATGTTTTGAAACAATAATTTGGTACCTAGAAAAAGCAGGGAGCTAAAAGTTATTACTTTCAGTACATTAGATACTTAAGTACCTTTCCTTGCTCTTACATGCAAAGCACACCTACACATATTTTATCTTTCTTTTTCTCTTTTCTATTTCTGTGTCATAAATTTATCTTTGTATTTTTTCATTCTGTTTCCCTTCTTCCTCTCTAACAAATTTTCTTACATTAATTTCACTATTGTTCACTATACTTACCCTGGGGTATTGACACTAGTCGTAGTCTTGCTCGTGTTCTGAAAGCATATCAGAAAGACAAGACCTTGAATGTAGAACTAGTGTAGAACTGACAGCTCTTCTAACAATACCGCAAGAAAAAAAAAAAAACGATGTTTGTGCAAGATGACTTCCAGATGACTCAAGGTATAGCACAAACAAATCCCTAAAGCTGCCTGTTCTTAGGTGGCCAGTCAGCTGCTTATTCAGCGCCTGCTCATAAGGAAGATTCAGCCAAAGGATGGCAAGTCTCAAAACATTACTGGCTTCTACCTGCGAGTAAGCTCTTGTTTGAGACCGGAGGCATGGACCTTTACTTCATCTCTCGACCCCACAAACTCTGCGCCGTTTATTGCCTTTGTACCTACACCTTTGCCTCCGATCCATGGCTACATCCCAAGTAATCTAGTCTTCGATAGGCTTCTACCTTCTATCCCTGACCACAAAAATGCATAGTGAATATACAATATTCAATACAACAGACATAAATATACAGTAAACCGACTCAAAGTAAACATACGGTAAGTTTAGGCTCCATGAGATAATGTGCAGATCGAGAGTTGCCTGGAGCTGTACGGGAAGCTGCCGCGGAGACTGCTGTCCTCCACCTGTTGACAGCATCAACAATCTATCAGCTATCAGGGATGCTCTTCCCATATTGTTACTGGGGAAGTTTGTATTTAACATAGGGTTTAGACTTTGACTGCAGGCTGCGCAGTTATTCAAATCAGACTAAAGTACACTCTTAACTGAACACCATTTATCTGTTATGTTTGGCCATCTTTCAACAGGAATGCTATGCAAAACTGTTTGTCAGACATGTGTTTACTTAATACAAAATGTGTTTAGTTAAGGTTATTAACAGCACGTGTCGTGTTTACATGGTTCTGTATAACCGTGTGTGTGTGCGCGCGCACGCATGCGTGTTTATTTGTCTGTATAAGAAAGAAAGATTGTGGGAAGAGTGTACAAAATAATAAGAGTTTCTCTTTGTAACAGATTGAAGTTTCATCTCTAGACGTGTGATAAAAGTCTGCTCAGAAACTTCGGACACTTACAATCTGTCATCTACTGGCAGTCTATAGGGGTCCTTTCAGGTGTGATCAATAACTTTCCAACCGAAGTAAATTTGCAGATGCCTTTAGCTATCCTACTCCATTGCATACAATTACCGACAAAAATGAAACCAAAACATCGCATTTTACTATAAAAAAAATAAAGAAATAATTCCTTACTTGTATATAAATATCACAGAGGTGATAATGGCGATAACAAGAAGAATGACGACTGCGATGAAGAGACTCTGGAACAGCTGGAACTTGTCTGCCTGGTTGCTCAGGGCCGAGACCTCTCCAGGTGTGTAGCATTGTTTACTTCTTTCGGTGATTTTTATTTGCACCTCTGCATACCTGATCGAACATTTAAGGTGCATTCACACAAAAAATTAACTCCGTTCCTCTACAGTAGCACCAGAGTAAACTTTTTCCGAAAGGCATGATCTAAAGGTAACAGAACAGCAAAGTTCTATTCACATAAAAAGGCTATGTGGTGAGTTTTGAAGAAAAAAGAAAAACATTTTAGGAGATTTATCGCCCATGGCCAGGAAAAGTGTGTCAAAGACATTGTCGAAGTACTTTATATGCAGATCTAGATATCTTTGTAATACTCATCCAGTACCATACTGATTGTACTGATTTCTTTCAACATAATTGTTGCTCTGCAGGAAATTATCACTTTTACAACTTCTGAAAAAAAAGTTTAGCCTTATTTTACAGTGTCAAACGGCGCTCGCATGTCGTGTCTGGTATATCGTAACCGCAGACATTTCAGCTTTAAATAATGAGTCGAGTTTTTTTCATCTCAAAGAGTAAGACTTCATTTCTGACTATATTGCGTTAGTCACTAGACAGTAATCCAAATATTCCAGCTCTCGCTGAATAGTAAACTTGGTTTTCATTAATATAATTCGTGTAATTCTTCGCAAGGTTTTGCAGCTGCTCTTGTGTTGTTAATACTGCTGTTCCTGGTGCTGTGTCCGACTGCTGACTACTATTGCTGCTGCTAAAAGCTCCAGCACTACAGCCCTCACGACCGTCAGATATGTCATTGAGAATGGCGTAGTCACTAGGAAAATGTAATTACCCAGTTTTGCTGTAGACAAGAGGGAAGTCTCCCGAGTCTGTAGCCTTAACAGTGATGTTCACAATGTTGGGCACAGTTACATCGATTGGATACTTGAGTCTGAACACACGTGTTTCGCTGTCGAACGTGAACAGTTCCTGCAACAGGTCAAAAACATGGCAGTCGCAGTTAATTCTGGATTCATTTATTGACTGTTCACTCCACGCAAGTAAGGTGCAACAAAATTTACGTCCTTTTTTAATGTTCTTTTTTCTTAAAGGCTAAGTGACTGAAGGTCGTGGGTTGGATAAATACAATCGACTCTCTCCTCTGACGTCCAAAATAAACAACAGAAAGTTACTAATAACCATCACGGGATTAAGGATGTAAACGCGAGGAAAATTTTATAAACCGATATATTGCCTGGGGTTCGACGTAACCTGAATGCTTTGATTTCTTATATATGTTCTCATACCTGTAGCATTTCATGTGTATCAATCCTATTATCGTTGCTGCCCTTTTTCAGTCTTACCCTAAAGTTTCCATTTACAATGGAGTAGGTGATGTTTTGAGATTCGTCTTTGTCTTTGGCTTCGAAGTCGATGATGGTGAGGGTGGAGTCCACGCTGGCGTCAAACGAAAGAACGCTCTGGTACTTGTCTGAGCGTTAAAAAGAAATGTCTTAAATATTTCGGAAGACATCTTTGCAGTTATAACCCGAGAGGAAGTGATACACATATGCACACAGATACCTAGATGGACATGGGCTCGCAAAGAGAAAGAAAACAACATAAACTGGAAACCAAAACAGTACACTCACATAAACACATTTTCTCTCTTTTTTCACACACACATAGGTCACCAATAATTAAAATGACCTAAGCATCTTTGATCATGAGGCACACACTCAGTACCTATACAAAATAATATATAGAATAAGCCAGAAAAAAAACACACGGTTTCTTACATTTTTAATAGGACACAACGTCATTTCGAAGAGGAGAAACAAATATATTGTGAGAAAACTAATACAATACATGTAGTAGATAAGGGATCACAAATTCTAGTCCATTAAAAATAAACATTTCAT
The DNA here is from genome assembly GCF_003073045.1 of Pomacea canaliculata. NCBI lineage: Eukaryota > Metazoa > Mollusca > Gastropoda > Architaenioglossa > Ampullariidae > Pomacea > Pomacea canaliculata. The sequence goes on along the minus strand of NC_037602.1, from coordinate 5,947,323 downwards.
CAAAGATGACAAATGCGAAACAACGAAAATATATCGAAGTCATAATACGCTAATATTTTACTGACCTTTCAGGAAGGTTGGTGCGTTTGGGTTAGGATCTTTTCCATTGACCTTGATCCGAAGAGTTATGATGTTTTTCTTTTCCGGGTCCAGCATATCTGTTGCCTTCACTATTGCCTTGGCAACGGATGAAAAAAAATGCCAGCATAGGGTATCAATTGTTATATAAATCACATTGCACTTCATTTCGTCTTTCTTCTAGCGCTTCTGTGCACGCAGACATAAGTTAGGTCCTGGTTTATGCAGTCGGGACAACGTCTATGCTTAAGTGATGATAAGTAAAAAGCTGGTACAAGGATTGAACTTTACCAGCGGGCCACACTTTACCTTTCTTAAAATTGTTCTACAGGTAGAAACTTACCGTAATTGTTTCATTCTGGACACCGCACAGGGAAGCATTTAGGCTCAGCTGTCCACTCGAGTTATCAACCTTAAGCGGTGTGTCTGGAGACAACTGAAGGAGGCTGTACACGATAATGTTGTTGGGAGGTGCGTCAGCATCGTGTGCTGTGACATTGTACACGACTTGACCTGCGCTGCAAGAAGACTGCAAACAACACCATCCGATCAATCGCCTATTCTTTAACTTCTCTCATTTTTTTCACACTAGTTACTTTTCAGTTCATCTTTTTTATCTCTATGCCCTCTTTCTCTGCCAATCTCTATCCCCTTTTCTTTCACTTGTTCCGATACAGATGATGATGATGGATAGATGTAGGGAGAGAGAGACTCGTGGACGGATGTATCTCCTGAGGGATGGATCGTGGTAAGGATGGGGTGTCTGGTATTGGTGTTGGTGACAAAAGTAGCCCGCCTTTGTCGTTCTTTCTGGCCCAGTAATATAGGTTATTATGGAGTAATACAGCAGTATTATAAAAGAGAAGTCTACCTTTAAGTGGCCCACTCTATAGAGTACGAAGTAAATTAACACAGTAGTCGAAGATCATGACCACTATACAGTAAGCTCATGCGATGCCTACCTCATTTATATTCAGAGTTAGAGAGTCCGTGCTAAATTTGGGGCTGTTGTCGTTGACATCCAACACGTTGATAGTAAGAGTGGCAGTGCCAGTTTTGCGCGGGACTTCCCCAAAAGCAGCCAGTAGTGTGATGCGTATGAAGTTTCCAGTCACCTCTCGGTCGAGAAACGCCTTCAGGGTGATTTCCCCTGACACCGCGTTGATGTCGAAAATCTCCCTTAACGAGACATTTGGCTCTGTGCCACAATGTTAGATAGTAAAGATAAATCACTAGAGTTATTATAATTGTAATTTGTAATTATAAAAGGATATGACTATCTTCTAGAAAAACATAACTGTTCTGCGAAATAAAAAAATCTGTCTAAAGAGCAAGCTATGCCAGAATCATGAGTTTTGACAAAGCGGAAAGAAAACTGTAGTACAGCACTTATAAAAAAAATTCTGCTAAATTTTAGTTTCTTTTTTATCAAAACTCAAACATACATTTAACATGAAATTTGGGCGACATTTTTTATCGATATAAAAGTAACAGATTTTTGTAGTCGTTATGTTTTTACTTCAGCATAAACCAAGCAAAAGAACACTTTTGACCTGGAACAGTACATCACGTTTTTGTCAGTTCTTGACAAAAAACTTCATTTAGTCAAATCAAAAATTGTGTTGCAAACATCGTAGATACAAGAAGAATCCGATCAAAGATTGTTAAGTCAAAAGAAAACGCAATTATTACCTCAAGAATTAGGATTCAATAAATAAGTTATTAGCTCTATGGAAGCTGTTTATGTTAAATAACAGACAAATATACCTGAGGTAATGTTTTCAATGGTGTAGGAACAATTGCAAGGATCGATCTTGGCTTTGTTTTCGTAAACAAACGCACTGACTTGAGTAAGATCCAGTGGTAAAGTGAGAGGTCCTTCGGTGATGTTGACGTTGTAAATAGTATTGAACTGCGGCGTTGTGGTGTTATCCGATATGTTTACTTGGATCTACAGCCATTATGAAAAAAGGTATTATTTCACTGGCAGACAATTTTGCAGGAAAAGTAACATTTAAAATTGAAACCATACACCTGTGTTCGTGAGTGCGCGCAAACAAATACACATGCATACGTGTACGCTAAACCATTTATACACAAACCTGTTACATACCTAGTTGCTCATTATATCATAACGTACCTGTATTACATTCGACCAGAGGGTAGGTTGATTCGCAGGTCTATCTTCAGCAGCAATGCTCAGTGTGGCGACGTCTTGCGGAAAATCCTTGATCAAATTCTTTAAACTGATAGAACCAGTAGTAGGGTTTATGTTGAAGTATGAATAGGTTCCCGTATTTGTACCGGCCTGAGCAGTTGCTGTTGCACAAGCAAGTAAATCGAGATGACGAGGTTGGTGTAGATGAAGAGATGGCTCCAAGAATGCGAAGTAAACAATTACGTAGATACATAAAGAATTGCTGAATGCGTGGGTTTGGCAACATGCAAGTTGTCATGACGACTTATAAACATCTATAAGAAGTCTATCTCTCATAACTCTGTTTTTAAACCGGTTAAATATCGACTAATGTTTGACTAACTTTGGCAAACTCTTTGCATAACAATTGTATAAAACTTTGCACAATTTGATTAAACATTTCTCAACATCTGTTTGACTTAGAATGGTCTTTAGCAATCCTACTGATGCATATTTAAACTTTAAGTTACTCACGGTATGCAGGATCGACAAAATAGAAGGAGATCGCGCCCTTGGATACGGAGTCCGCGTCAGTGACGTTTATCGACTCCACAAGGACGTAGTCACGCCGATGTCGCGTGACACGCTGACGCTGCTGACAGCGCTGTGTATGACGGGGGCGTTGTCGTTGATGTCGGTGACGAGGATGGTGAAGCTGGCGGTGGAGGACAGCCTGATGTCACCTTGGTCTGAGGCCTCAATGATACATGTGTACTTGTTTACAGTCTCGTAGTCTAAATCTTCTATCAACAACAGGATCCCGACTTTCTCAGTTTGGGAAATCGCCACTGTTCCCACACACACAAGAAAAAAAGAATACTGTACAGATATCAGCAAAAGCACAAATTCGGATGGACTTTTCCCCATTTTACACTTTAGTAACGTCTTTTTTCTGAATATCATTTAGTGTTTGATTTTCGATAAATGTATGGATAATGATAAACTGGAGGAAGCGTGTAGACATGGGGATAACAATAACAGTAATAACATCGATTACAAAGGAGATGAAACACCATTGTGACTTACCTATTTGAATTTCGAATGGACAAGCAGTGCTGTTATCAATTAAATAGGTCACAGTACCATTTTTTCCTTTGTCGGGATCTGTAGCATTAACAATAGCCACCTAAACCACGAAACAAACAAACCTTTCAGTTCCGGTTTCAAACAATTGTTTGAAGAACTATTCCCCTTTTAATACCATGTAGTGTAAGAGTGTAAGAGCAAGTCGAGTAAAGAAAGTTTGGGAACAAGCAAAAAATATCTTATTAGTTACATTATAAAGAATATTTAAAATAAAGGGAATCAAATTGTAATTATAAGCAAAAGGAAAAGAGGAACGAGAAGGTAACGACAAGAACACATTCAAATGGGCTTTGACATTGACAAACATATAGAAGAACGATATGCAAGCACTTGAACTCATCTGTATTGTACAGCTTCGCATATAAAAAGATTCTGATTGTCTTTGACTTAACTATCCCTCAATGAAGGTTAAGTCTACATCTGTTACCTCCTCTCCCCTTTGTGTATTCTCTGGAACAATTACGGTAGCCACGTTGACAAAGGTGGGGGCATTGTCGTTGACGTCCTCGATCAGGATGGTGACTGAAGTGGACACACTCCTAGGTGCCATCGCATTATCCCGCACCTTACAAAATAAATTACCATCATTATCTTCATCTTCCTAGCCTTCATGTCTTTCGTCTTCTTAATTCTCATCATCGTCGTCGTTGTCATTGTAATCGTCATCCCTATTTGCCGGACACAATTTAAAGAGCGATGATATATATATATAAAGCTTACCAAGACCGTGAGAACATATTCTTCCTTTAGTTCTCTGTCCAACGAGCCGTTGACCAGGATTTTTCCTGTTGTGTTTTCGGTTTCAATCCTAAAAGCTGTCAAAGAGAAAAAAACGTCTAGTAACGAGTCAGGTTTTAAGCGTTAAGGAAAACAGTCATGAAAAGTCCCCTGTTCACTATGCCGATACAGGAACTATTCGACTGCTGGCCCAACACGAATGCACTAATGTGAAGATGGAGCCCACCATGGGATAGGTGTATCAATACTGTCATATCAGAAAAGCCTCCGCTGTAGATTAGGTCTGATAATGAAAAGGAAATTTTTTCCTGAAGTAAAATTAGCTTTAGTAAGGTTATAAATGTATTCTAAATGCCTTCATCTTATTCCACCCATTTCTAACCAAAGCAAAACAAAGCAACATGCACCAAAACTACTTGCGAAAAAACGGCATCACGATAGAACACCTGATCGAAAATAGTGAGTCATCCAAAATATCACATGACAGTGTACAAAACAATCTAAGCGATAATTATATCTACTGAGATTCAAGATTTTTATTCTGTCATCCTCTAGTCTAAGCAGTATTGAGATATTAAAATGTTCACACACATTCCTATCTTTACATACAGTATCTAACACAAAAAAAGAAAAAAATGATTATTATTTCGTCATCTCGACGGACAGTCCACAAAACAACCTTACGTGTTCCGCTCGTCAGCGAGAAGATGACGGTCCCGTTTCGTCCTTCGTCGGGGTCGGTAGCTTCTAAGGAAATGATGAACGTATCCTGTGCTGCATCTTCACCCACAGTGCCAAGCAGTGCCGAGGGATTAGTCAATATTGTGGGAGAGTTGTCGTTTATGTCCAGCAAGATGATTCTCACCTGTCACGTAACATTAAATAAACGGTAAATGGAAACATTGGATAACCCAACCGATCCAGTGTGTGTGTGTGCGCGCGCGCGCATGCGTGCGTGAGTGCGTGCGTGTAAATTGTATGAATATGTATGTGTACGCGTGCGTATGTACGATGCATATATTTGTCACACAAAGGCAAACATTTGTGTACAAACTTGGAAAATAAATTCTTATGTATCGTACAGTCCTGTTGAGTGGTCTTTGAATTTGTTTGTAGGTAAGTGAGAAGGTTGGGAGGACTGAGGTAGATATGATCAAATAGAAACAAAGAAAGCAGAAATACTAAAGACGCAAATAGGCGCACACGCATGCACCTCTGTAATCAAAATCGTGGTCAAGACAGGCGTACAGAGGTATCGAAAGATACGGTATGGTATGAAAGGTACGAACGTTTTAAGAAAGCTCACCAAGGCATAATCAACATGAAAAACAGCTGTCTTCAGCTGCTTGCATGAAACTGTAAACCCTGCGTAGCTGTGAGACCATATAGGTAAGATGCTTTTTTTCAAATTACTCTGATGCAAAAAATGCGTGTTATACACAGACAGACAGACAGACAGACAGACAGACAGACTACGTTGAGGGATGGACGAAGGGACTGGTAGGCAAATGAAAAAACGTTAACAAAAAGGTCTTTAACCTCACCAAGGCATAATCAACATCAGCCCCAACCGATGCCTTGGCCATGATGGTGAGTTCGGCGGAGTCTTTGTCTCGTTCTCTATCCCACACTTTGCTGCTAAACAGGTGACCGGTCGAACTGTTGACACTAAAACTGCTGGCACCGACTAGAGAGAAGACTGGGGGAAATGACTGTTTAGTAATTGTCAGCTGGTCGATGGGAGTACCACTGGACTCGTCATAAGACTTCTCTTCCACAATTTTAACTAAGAAGTCTTTCGGGCTGTTGTGAGACAAATATTAATAGTTAAAACTTGTAGCAAACGTCCGATTTTTATAAAGTTTACAATGTGTTTACAGCTGTAATCCTAATTTACTCACATGTACAGGCATGAACGCCGAAACTGTCCCTAAAACCCGAAAAATTCATTAAACTATTTCTGAAAAGTTCCTATTTTTGCAAACACCCTAAAGAGCAAATCAGTTTCATAGCTGATAGGATGTACATACCCATAGAGTTCAAAGAGTATTCCTTAGACTTGGAGTATTGAAACACCTAATCAACCTCCTACCCAACTCCTAATTTTCTTTCATCTTAGCCCTTTACATTAAATATATTAACTTGAATGCATGAATACGCATATGCACGCGCGCGCACACCCCCACCACCATCACACACACAGTGAAACAATGATCCGCAATTTACTCGAAGGTAACACGGCTAGTCCCATAGTCGCTGACATAAATGTAGACAGAAGCCGAGCTGCTGAGCGGCGGCCTCCCCCTGTCGGTGGCGATGACAGTGTAGGAGAAGGTCTTCAACGATGGGCGTCCAGTCCTGTTGACTCTCAGTACAAGGTTACTCACAGTCAGCAGCCCGGCGCCGTCTGGACTCGGGTTGGTCAGTCTAAAGTCCACCTCACGGTTCTCTCCGGAGTCCCTGATCAGCAACATACGTTTGTTTTGCAACATCGCTGAGGTTTATCACCAACATTTCAATCTGCTGCTAGGGGTATCATGAGATATCAGAGGCTGCATGATTTTATTTTCAGCTTTATTTAGTTATTTCCGTCTAGATTCCTTCTTTAAGCTTTAAGAAAGATACTTCTCGCTTATCCGCCAATCATGCTTCGTTACTTCTCACATCAAAGACCAACTACTTACTGACTACCGGCTACTTGAGCTTTCTACAGTTTCTGTTCTCTTGTTTTAATATTTTTACGGACACTAGTGTTTCAAAGTTAACGGTGTAGATATATATGCGGAAAAAGAAAATATTTACTACATTTGTCCTGTCATGTTAAAATGGTTCATGGCATGGATCATCCGCATTAGCCTTATTGTCTGCAATGACTCCCTCGCTCTCTTCTCTATCTCATTCTCTTACTTGTCTTGCACAGAAAACACGAAGATAGGGCTGTCCAAGGTATCAAACGTCTCCACACGCACGCTGATGTTGTAGGGAGCGTTGATGAAGACAGGGGCGTTGTCGTTGACGTCTCGCAGAGTTACCCGTATGACGGAGGTACTGTTTAGAGGAGGGGTGCCCTTGTCAGAAGCTCGTACCACCACTTCGAAGGTACGCTGTGTTTCGTTCTCGTAGTCTAAACCTGCAGCTTGGCAAGTTACCTGAAAGGCGGCACACACATTCACACGCGGGCGCGCGCGCACACACACGGGGATAGATACCGCTAAAGCTCTTTTCACATCATTATCATTATGATCGTTGTCGTAATCATTCACTTTATTGTGCTGTAGATCATAGGTGCGCAAAGTACATCCCGCGGACGTCTTTCAACCGGCCCGTCTCCCAAAATGTTAAAGGCACTTGTTTTTACTTTTTAGTTTCTTTTATTCATCCTAGGTCAGTTTGATTGAAAATTAATTGTTCGCATTTGCTGTCCATTCCATTATCTTTAGGTTTGTTTTGTAGTCACCTGACGTGGAATTCTTTTTTTTTTTTTTTAGGCATTTTAGCGGTCCGCCCATAGCTTAGAATTTTGAGATCGACCCGCAAAAAGAAAACTTTTCCCACCCCTGCTGTAGATACTAGTGAATTACAATAGGCAAAGTTTCATTTTTAGTATGGTACTCTCTTGCTTTTCACAACATACTTTGCTCATTCTAAGTGGCTAAATTATATTACAGCCAAACTGACCATAATCATCATCATTATCAATCATCAATAAAAATCATCATCGTGCTATAAAATGGGGCGTTTACGGGGAGATTAGGGCCAGTCATCACAAAAGCAGGTGACGTGGGTTCTGGTCTAGGCTCAAACATTTAATGCACCTTTGAACGGAGGTATTGTGTACGATTCCATTGAACATAGGGGAATGAAGATGACAGCACAAAAATCTTATTGGCGCTGTTTCTATTACTATTATTTTTTGCCTGATTTATTTAATTTTGTGTTTGTTTGACGTCTATTTCATTATCTTTGTATAAAAAACAACAATTTTAGTATTGTTTCAAAACGGAGAACCGCTTCAAATCTTCTCGTAATTGCACAACACCTGTCTGGGAACAAAAATCCTCTCAAAGTGTTATAATTATGGTAACTTTCAGATATTTTCAACGCTTTGAAAACTAAATTCTTCAGGTTCATTATTTCTGTTCAATTTCCCTGATATTAATTAATCAGAATAGTATAATGTTCTTATTTTTCAACACTTATATAGTTATACTAAGTTATGCCAGTGTGTAGCAGAAAAAATAGATTGTGTCGTCATACCTCGCCAGTACTGGAGTTTATGACCAGCAGGTCACTCTGTAAGTTATAGACGATCTCGCCGTTGGAACCAAAATCCTTGTCCTCTGCAGTCACTTTGACAAAAGATTTGTTCCAGCAGCTGATTCCTTCGTCTATAGTAGCTAGGTATATTGCCTGCTGCAAAACAAGAATTAGACCAGACAATTTTATCTTTTGCCTTTTAGTTCTTTCTATATCGTAGACTGATCAAATTTACAGTTATTTTTCATTTGAAGCACCTAGCGTAAAATTTAAGAGAAAGAAAGAGAGATGCATATATATTCAGTAATTCAGTCATTTAGTAAAAGCATGTACAGATCATTCACTACAGTTCCTAGATATCCAAAATGAACAATAGAAGGGGTGGGGAAAACTTTCGGTTCGTGGAGGTAAGCATTCCCATAAGCTCACTTTGAACTGTGGAATGTTGTCGTTGACATCCAGCACCTTGACCATAATGCTAGCCAGAGAGCTGCGAGGAGGACTTCCCAGGTCAGAAGCGATGACAGTGAAATTGAAGGATTCGTACTGTTCTCGGTCTAGTGCCACCCTGTTTCGCAGCTGGCCCGTTGTGATGTTGATGCTGAAGAATCCCATCCCTCCTCCGTCACCAAGACTGTACCTGAAAATAGAGCCGGTAGATGCAGTAGAAGTGAACTGAAAGCGAGAGAAGAGTTTTACAGACTCAAGATTGGCAAGAATAATTGGAGATGTCAAAACTTTTAGGGTGAATATAGGGAATGACGTCAGAGACTGATGACCCTTACAATATCAGTTATATCAATATCTTGAATTACATGAAAATTTTTTGGAAAATATCCTTCAAACCTGCTTACATTAAAGTCATTTCACGAAAATATTTTATTCAGATTTGTTCTCTCTAGCAGTGTCTACATATGTGTTCTGATAAAGAACATTTGACATGTCTTAGCAAACCTGATTTCCCCGTTCAAGTAAATGTCCCTGTCTGTTGCACGCACGACAATCAAATTCGAGTTGATCGAGATGTTCTCATAGACACTAATGGTGTAAACGCTTTGATTAAAGATAGGATCATTGTCGTTCTCATCCTCCAGGGTCACGGTCAAATCGATGCTGGCTGCATAGACAAATTAAAAGTGCAAAACAATATGTCATATTTGCACGCTCAACTTGCTGCAGTAATAAATCTCTGCTTAAAGTTTAAACGCAAGTGATCTTACTTGCTAGTTTGTATGCAATGAAGTACATCTGTATAAGAACTGCTTTAGGGTGTTTCTCTCTTACCTTCATTCTTCTTCCTTTGTGTCATAATGTCTGTGAAGTCACTTGCCAATTGTCAAGCGTCATAATGTCTATTAGTGACATTATATTAATTGTTTTCTCCTTAAAGTGAGAGAGCATAGAAGCAGGTGTGTGAGAGTGTCTGTGTGTGTGTAAGTGTGTGTGATTGTGTGAGTTGTGTGAGTGTCCACACCAGATTTCCTCAACTTCTGTGGAAGAATAGCCCCTCCATCAACCACGGTGACGTTCAAGCGAAGTGTGTCCAAAAATTCTCGATCCAGACGAGAAGAGTCAGCGACCGTGACATTGCCAGTGGCACTGTCAATTCTGAAGGGACTGTTGCCGCTGGTTATGCTGTAGGTCAGGGTTGCGTTCTCCTTGTAATCTTTATCGGTCGCACTGAACTGCAAAAGTAAAGGATTTCATGCTAACATTTTCCTCTGGTAGTCCTTCACTTTCCATCTAACCTCGAAAACTTTTAACAGCTACCCTAGTTTCTCTCACTCTCTCCCCCTGTTTCTGATTCTCTATTACCCTCTCCCTCGCTTTCTTCATCCGAGTCCCCTCAACCCTGGCCTTACCTTAAAGACAAAGGCCCCATTTGGAGAATTTTCTCGAATCTTGACAGCATAATTAACCGATGTGTCAAAGACGGGTGGGTTGTCGTTCTCGTCCAGGATTGTCAACGTGATATTGCTGACAGTCTGAGGAAGAAATTTAGCTAATGAGTTAATTCTTTCCTTTTAATGCATTTCATATATTTCAATATATTTATTATTACATGTCATTCTAATATTTGTTAATTAGTTTTTTTAATACAATTGTTTTATTATTGTTTTCCTCTTTTATTTATTTGAACACTAAAATGTTTCTTGGAAGCCATGATGACCATATGGTACAGTTTTGCCGTGCGTGTGTGCGTGCGTGCGTGCGTGTGAGAGAACCACGAGATTTTGAACACAGTATGAGGACACGAAAAAGGACATGTCTCCTTTGTTTTTCTCCTAAGCGTCTCATACAGGTTTTAGCGAACGAATCAGAATTCTCTCGAAACTATTGGTCTAGGGCCGAAATGTTCGAGCACTGTTCAGTTCGAGTGCTAAGCTACCATTGTATAACATTGCACAGCGTACGAGTGTCCAAAAAAATTTTATAATAAATCTGTCTCATAAGCGACAACACTGACAAATTCCCCATACTTCTAAAGCAGTGTTTCTTCATATAAAAAAGAGAAATAAATATTTATCTCTTCTGAAATAGACAAGACTATGCATAGTCTAAGTTAAGAGTCAAATTGGATTTCTCCCCCTCAGTCTTGTGTCGTCCGCATTCACGTATCTCATGATGAACAACGCTAAAGTAATTTTTGTATATGTGCAAGTGCGCTTGCGTGTACGTGCGTGTGTGAATCGGGAAAGAGACATAGGACTAACCTTCAACTTGCAGATTTCATTCCCTTGGAAGGCTACGACGTTCATATTTTCTTGAGGCACACGTCCCTCGCGGTCTATCTCCCTAAACGTGCGAATGATGCCCTGAAGACGTAAAGAACGTGACGGGACGTCAACAGAACAGCATTTTATAAATAGCGTCTCTGCCTGCTCTACAATTTGGTGGTCCTCTTTATAGATACAAAATCATGATTATTAGTAGCGTTATTAGTGTTGCTTTTTGTTGTTTTAGTTTCAAAGCAAAGCAAAAGCAGACGTACGGTGAAGAATCAAGCAAAGATTCTATACTTAAACTACTAGCTACCTTTCAATCAAGATTCCTTTTAACGTGTCTTCGTAAAAATGACGTTTCAAAAAGTATGCTGCAATGCCCTTATATTTGATATTTTCAATGACCTCTTATGCGTCGACAGAAAGAGGCTTACCGTCGTCTGGTTAATGGTGAAAAAGTACAAGACGCTGGCTGGAAGCAGTTGATACCCGGTGTAATTGGTCAGACTTGAGTTAAAGACTTCTGTTCCCACCGGTATATTCTCCACAATAGACAGACTGTAATTCCCTCCTACCAGCTCAAACTCCTGCGTATAACTGGACACGTAGATGATTACTTTAGTGGGTGTCGGGCTTGTGTTGACGCCATCAGAGACAGTCACGTTGATGACAATACCATTGGGACCCGCGTCCTCTGGCAATTTCTTCGTGGCCTCAATGATCCCTGCAGAGTCTCGAATCTGACATTGCATATCAACCAGCTTAAATTCAAGATTCTGATATGAAATACAATAGGAATACAGGAAGTCATTTTAATGTTTTCTATTTGATAATGTTTCACTACATGGATGTGACATGGGTAAAACGTTTACAGTTTCTTCCATTCATTGTGTTTCTCCAAACTATTACTTCAAAACATTTTTCAACTTAAACAATTTTTCAAAACAATTTTCAAAAATGCGTTTCCATTTCATAATATTTATGAATTTAAAAAGTGATTAATTTGATTGGATATTTAAGTTGTGAGAAGGGAGATTCGTGTCTTGTTCTCACCCGGAAAAGACTGCTGTTTCGGCTAGGTAGAATCCTAAAAGAGAATATCTGAATCAGAGAGTCTTGGTCTTCTACTGTCAGCTGTCCAACGAGTGTGCCGCTGTCGGAACCGTAAGGCGCTGTGAAGATAAACATCTCTTCATGAAACATTGGGGGGCGAATCGTTTTCATCGGTGACATTTACTGTAATGGATACTGACGTAGACAGCGAAGCATTAGAACGGAACCGCATAGACAAAGTAACCTGAAATGATTTTGGATCTTTCTCGAAGTCCAGGCCCCGCGTCAGTTGAATGGCTGTGCGGTTTGGTGTCAGGATGAGAGGAAGATCAACAGGGTGGTGCTGTTCTTCAATGTCGAAACTTTCCCGTAAAGAAGAGAACGTCACAACGTTTTTATTCGGTAAATTGTTTTCTGGGATTGTGAGTCTGGTGCTCGCCACAATCACAGCCACCTTAACGGCCAAGACCACCTGACCTGATGACGTCAGGGACAAAGTCACCACATGACCTATAGCGTCAGAGCTGATTCTGATGCTGTTAAGGTCGACGTCATTGACACACACAATCCTCCGGTTGGACTGTAGTTCAAACAGGGCGACAGCAGTATCTGTCTGTAGTTTTAGTTCAGTGTTATCGAGACTGCCGAGAGCGGAAGTTACGTCAACACAATGGTCCCCTTCCGGCTACCGTCCAGCAGGAAAACGCCTATCTCAGGCGAAGTTTTTGGAAAAGTACGAATGACAGTGATGTTCAGTGTAGTCGTATCAGTGGCTTGTAAGCCATTGGCATTAACCTCGACTTGAAGAACAAAGAGATACACGGCGTTAGCCTGCGGTAAAAGCTTGCTCGTCAGGACAGTGAAGTTGAGGCCATTCTTCATGACTAAAAGGAAAGTGTCGTCAGGGTACAGACTGTACTTGACATCTACGGAGGTCATTTCCACGTTGTTGAAGTTCAAGCCAGCCTCATACACTGTTAAACACAAAAAGTTATTATTCTGTGAGTGCAGTGATGTGGCAGCTGCCCTAAAGCGCTTGTCTAAAAGATGGGGAGATTATCCTTGTGTGTCTAATCGTAAAGTATCGCTGCATTTATTCTTCAACAATGATACTCCTCGCACTTGGTAAAATGGGCAAGTTTTACTAGGAAAGGCAGACCTGCTCGAATCAAGCGAGCGACCATGAATCTCTTACACCTTAACCGCGCACAAAACCTTACAAGGCGAAAGTAGTTTCTATTCCATACGAATGCTATTACTAGATACTGCTCTAGTGCTATACACTGTCACTGATCATTATGCTCTGTATAGAGTGAGACAGTGTGTGTGCGTGTGTGAAAAGAGAGAGACTGATGAAATCTGTTTCGCTGAATGACTAAAGCATTAGGAGTGAAAAATATTTAGTCTTTGTTCCTTTCCTCTACGAGGATTGTGGATGATCAGGTAAGAAAACGAGTATATCTTTACCCAGTTTTAAATAATTTAATAGATTTTTCCTGTTTATTGCTTGAATTTATTTTTCGAGAGACTTCGATGATAATCATCAGGAGAAGGAAGAAGGGGAAGTGTTGATGGTGATTGTCACCGTTGTGCCTGGGATGCTACTGCATGTCACACAAAAGAACTCTTACAATGCTCATTCGTCTACTCGTACTACAGAGAATGGACCGCCTTTAATGTGCAAGACGCCCACATTATAGATTAATCGCTGAGAAGACAGGTGTAGCCATGCCAACCAATTATAGAGCCATCATGAAGCGACATCAAGGTACAGATGGATAGCACTGCCAGCAGCTACGCACCTTCAGTGTTCGGATTGACGTCCGAGGGGAGCTCACGGGTAATGGTGTCAGGAAACAGTTTACTGGGAACTGTGAGAGAAATACAACACCTGGGTGAATGTGCTAAATGAGTACGTTTGTGTTGGTATGCGTGTTGCGCTGTTAGGTTACTGATGGATTATTAGCATAATTCGATTAATAGTCAGCCAGTCAACAATCCTTCCATTCATCAGTTTACTTCTCCATTCATTGATCAGCTGGTCTCTCACTCGACCACTGCCCTACCTATCATTCACTCAAGCAATCAGTCACCTCGAGGCATATCAGCATCTAAGTAAGCATTAAGTTTAAGAAGCTATAATATTGCAGATCCAAAATGTATAATTTATATAGATAAATGACGTAAACAAAACAGTGTACGAGATAAATTATAAAATAGTGTCCCAAAAAACCTCAGCTCAGTGCACAAGATAAAGCTTTCAAATATCGACATGTATTTCATAGACATCACAAAATTGACAAGACCGCATCCACTGTAAGACCTGAGAGCATATGTAAAAAATGGAGTGTAAATGTGCGATGGTTATCACGTTAAAAACTAGACAGGCTTTTTTTTCAAATTGCAAAGTGGTAAACTTTCCAATGGCTTACTTTCGGCACAGCTGAAATTGCTGGCATCGTCCTCAATCATGAAAGTGTTGTGAATGCACTGGCACGTTCGGTCTCCCTGACCCCAGCTTGTTTTGGGGTAGATACACGCGGTGTTCTTTTTGTAGCATTGCCCCCATGTTTTTATATCATTTCCACACGACTCTTCCAGATTCCGTCTCGGCAAAGCATAACCCGGAAGTGGCGTCGTGGTGGAATCGTGAGTTGTGCTATCTGGATATTAAAAACAAAATCGTCGACGTAAAGAAAAGAGTTGACACGTGTAGGATATATGGACTAGCCATAAATAAATTATAGAAGCTGGTAAAAGGAAAAGGTCCATCATTAATAGACCCTTTTAAGTCCACGCTTTGCCATTTAAAAAAAACAATCAAGGAACTTACCTGCTGACAGGACTGTCCATTTGATACATACGTCAGACGATGTGAGTTGACCATGATGAGACTCCGATGATGAGACTAGCTGAAAAGGTTCCATCGTTGCTTCCGAGGGACATCTGCAAATACAGCCTACGGAAGGGAGGATGTCCTATAGTAGGGAGGCCTAACCTTTAACCCTATACACTTTGCTGTTACCTAGACGGTTGATCTGAGTGTGCACAATAGTACATGACAAATACTTACCCTACTTACCTCTTTTTACCCTTACTTTTTTATACTTACACCTCTCTTCTTTGATCCTGACAAAAGATCTCCAAATTACAAACCTACATTTACAGAGGCTGCCATGATCGAGGAATATACGGATCCTTTGAAGAAGACCAACCTGCAAAAAAAAAAAAAAAGTTTTACTAATATTACTAATGGGTAGAATGTATGAAGTGGGACAATAGGCGAAGTCCGTAAGTAAACAAACAGTGTTTTAACAATAACTATAAATGTAAAATGGTGGCACCATATTTTCCCTTTTGTATACGTTCAACAGTGTAGAAAACGCTGTCTTGTCTGCTTTATACCTACCGTTTTTTGTCAGTGACATGACAATTTTTGCATCGCCACTAACCTTAGCCATTTTCCTGCTTCATACATGAAACCCTCTAACATACGACCTATTGACGAGGTTTCATTTATATTTAAAGATACATTTTACCAAATGGTTTATAATTATGGGATGCTATCATGGAACGGATATTGAGATGGGACACCCGCTCCGCTGTACGTTACGTGTTGCGTAACCAGCAGCTGTAATGTGTGCTTTGAGTTGTAGAGTAACAGCAGACATCCTGTAAGTAGTCAAGACGAGGTCCTTCAATAGCGATATAATATGTACACGTGTATCGGAAATTCCCGTGTTCTCCCAAGTGGGACCAATAGTGAAGGCTGTATAGACACAAAAAATGCGTTATTCGAGCTGACTGAATCTCGGTTATCTCCATCGAGATCATTGCTGTCCTTGTGGTGTGGCTGTTGTGGTGAGAGTCTTGTTATAAGCTGTCAGACTGAACTGACAAACTGTGCTTGCAAGCGTCACATGAATTACAGGGATCCAGTGTGACAAAAACTTCAAGACTTCTAAACCTATAGTATGCGATAGATGATAGCATGGTGTTTGGTCAGACATTTTGGGAGATTCTTAAGTATATACCCTGTTGTATGTGGTCATAATCTACGGAACTAAACCATTGGATGTAACAGTTTTATTCGTGTAGTCTTCCACATCTAGAGGGTTTCCTGAGAAAGGGTATCAAAATGTGCAGTAAAGCAAACACACGCAATCCTCCAAAACACACCCATCTACCTACCCCCTACCCCTGCTTTAAATTTGATCTGGAGGTCTGAAAACACTGCATTTTAACCTGGGTCTACATCAACCTTTACTTGTAAACTCAATCTATCCTATCTCGGCTAACTTAGGTTGCCTTAATTAAAACACATGTTTCTTAGTTATTCGACAGTTGAGAGGTGAGACACTCCTACTGTCAAATTTCATAAAATCAAATGATAATAAAAACATAACCCACGGTTAGCCAGAGCAGAGGAACACTGCCTCAAATGTGGATCCAGGTTTACTGCTAAATAACATTTTAAAATGTGTGCATTCAAATAGGCATCTCATCAGCTATTCGCACCTGTATTGTTAAGTGCATTGAGATTGGCTCAGATTTATCAGTCACAATATATTTACAAATATTCCTGGTGTTTAACAAAAAGGACACACTACAACCGATTTGGTGCGCGTATCAATGATGGCTTACTCCAAATTTGATACCTTTGTACAGATAATGGATAGATTCTTCTTAAAGATCTGTGTCATAATATGCCACATTCTTCCTCCTGTTCTCTGTCAAGCAGCCAGATAGTAGAACATTACTGCCAAAGATTTCTACAGCTTTGCTTGCAGGAGCAAGCAAATTAGCCTGCACTATATTTAAACTGACTGTAATTTTCTGCAATTCCATACGGACAAAAACGTTGTATAACTGAAAACTTAACCCCCAAAGCTGTTTTTTCTACATCAGAATTAAATAAGGCATATGTAATAACTGCGAATACAAGTTCACAGCGCTTTTAATGTCATAACTTTCTACGTCCCTACTAATACGTTTTTCTTCATTAAATCACTGTTTCATGTTTAGCATGTTGAAATTCAAAAGTCGTGAATATTATTGCTTACCAGTTTGAGGTGATCCTGGATGTCTAGAACAAAGTTCGGGAAGGAGAACATCAACAAGAGAGAGAGAGCTGGCTTGCAAGAAGCGGCATGCTATCTATTGAACAATTTCCATCTGGACAGCGTGCAATTCTTTTTAAGCGTGAAATCTTTGAAAAATCTTCAGTTCGGACCGAATGGTGTCTACAAATAGCCAGCAGTCCCGAAAAAATCCTGACTCAACTTGCCCAACAAGGAAGTAAAATAGAAATATTCGCACCTTCCATGACTAGGTTACTCTTTGTTGTCACTTTAGGAAAATCCAGGAACCACATCCGCAATCCTACTCAATGGTCCCCGTCTTTTGAAAACTGAGTGTATTCAGCTGAATAAAATGACAGAGGTGACAGGGGGTTATGGGAGAGTGGAAGTGGGAGGGACAGGCCTAGGCAAACATGGACTGCCATGCTGCAAGCCTTTCTGTTCACAGTACGAGGTTTGGTTTTATGTTTTTGGGTTTGTTTTTTGTTTGTTTTTTTTTTGTTTGTTTTTTGGGTTTTTTGTGGGTTTTGGGGGTGGGAGGGTTAGCATCGGTAAGGTTTCCCATCCATAAAATGAAAAGTGTTTACAGCCCAGCCGCTTCCTCCAGTGGAAATCCCAAAAGTTTTAAACCTCTATCCCACACCCAATTTGATACGTGATTTGACCAAAGTGCGTAAATACTTTGTTACCTTTATCCTTGATGTGATTTTTTTAAAGTATGTCACTAATGTTTGATTAAAAAGTAATGGAAAATATCACCTTTAATTTCTACAATGTCTTGTGCACTGAGACCTACATCTAAAATCTGTTCATACCTCTCCCCTTCCACCCCGTGTCGAAATATCACCGAAGCCAAATCGCTTATGTTTTAAGAGCATCAGATTTACGTGATTTGAGCACGTTTTTATGCATTGCTAAACACTGCTAGTGCTGTAAACAAGGAAGCAGCCCTAGCAGTTCAAACAAACCATCAAGGATAGAGAATGCGAACTGTGCTGTGACAAGTTATCAGAGCCCTGTGTGGCGAGTTTGCTCGTGTACAGACAGGTGGGGGGGAGGAATTGGTGTTTTACGCCGTGTCAGCAACTGAGGCTATATTACAGCAAGGCAGCCAGCCCTGTACAGACAGGTGAGCAAGAGATATGTTTTCTGGGTCGGAGATCTAAGCTAAGTTCCTTTAATCCTTTCTATAGCAATGGCAGCTGCATGACTGGCTGTCTTTCTTGCTTGTTTTGAAGTTAAAAGATAAAGCCATCAATCAGCGGTTCTGCATGGGGTTGAGGCCCAGCAAATTCTTGCGTTGGGTTTGATTTTTTGGCTCTGTTCAATACCCCCCCCCCCATCTCTCTCTCCCACAATCCTCTCTCTCTCTCACACAATTTTTTTTCTTTCGCTCCCTGGCTTTTGTGTGTGTGTGTGCTCGAGTGCGTAATTGACAGACAGACAAAGACATGTGCGTTGAGCAATTTTGGCACTTCGTCTATAGTTATTATTTCCTTGTCTTATTCTTTGTAATTTAAAAGTTTGTTAGTATTGCATGCTCGGCTTGTCTCCTCTAAGATGTTGCGATTGTCTGCAGACTTTATCAGGCTGTTTCTTTTATTTGTTTCCTTCGTGTCTTCATTTCCTTGTAAAACAAGTAGATTACTACCTCTCGGGAGCTGTAAGAAAACATAGCTACCTCTTTGTTCAAGCAGGTCGACAGGCAACTTGCAAGACCACAGGACTAAGGTACTGCTGTGAACGGCGTCAAAACAACACAGAAGAATGCGTAAAACGAGCATTTAGAAGATTCTTTTTAACAGCTCGAAGCAGAGAAAAGCAAGCATAAAGGGGGGTACTATATGCGAAGATAACATCCGAATTCAAAGCAAGGAAGAGAAAGAGATATCCCTTACCTTGATTTTTATTTAACAAAGAGGACAGCTAAAACAGCCAGTACCTGTGACCTGTGAGTTGCCACGTGATGATGATCGCAATGGGTAATAATACTCTTGCCGTGCTCTAGCTCTCCTGTGTTACCCAGAGACATATCATTTACACATATCTTTATATTACCCAGCAGCAGCACTTTGAAAAAAAATTCAAGAAGAGAGGAAGCATAATATAGCAACTCGGCTCACTGGGTGTTTTTCTAAAATTACTCTTTTTTCTTTCTTCTTTCTTTCTCTTGTGATTCCTTCGTTAGTTTCTTAATTGTTTTTCCCCCTTTCATTCATTCATTGTTTCACTGAAAAGCTTGGACTCGCATGGGCTCAACCTTTTCTCTTCTATTTTTTTTCTTTTTTTTTTTTTTCATATCTGTTCGGGCTCGCGAGGGCTCAAGCCTACAGTAGATCAAATGTGAAGTTCACCCTCTTACTATCTACCACCATCACTTTCACCACTACTTTCTAGTACTCTACTTGTTTTACGTCTTCTCAAATATTGAGTTCACCGTCCTTGTGTGCCACAGTTTCGTTTTGATTTTGCTACTCAGCAACAGAATGAGGTTGTAGTCAGCGCTAAACTTTTTTTCTTCCGCAAAGATAGTGAGCACACTTCGGTTGAATGCAACCTGAGTTTGCTTGAACAGTTGACGAGAAACGGATGACATTCACTACCCAACAAAGCAAACATACATTTACTAAACACTCCTCAACGTTTCAAACCGTTAAGATTTTTGTGTATAAAGACTTGATTTTCCTCCTCCGCCTAGGTTTCTCCTCTTGTTTCGTTGCCGGTATATACCACAGCATACTAGTGAGTTTTCCACGAAGTTTCCAGCGTCTAGTTTTAACAGGGCTTCTGCTTACGCAAAAAACTGCGTACAGTACGCATTAAAAGTTCGGACGACCCCTTCAATTTTCGTCAATGGGGTCCCCTTCAAAGTTGGGCGAAGAACAGGGACCCCTTAAAACTCTGAAGAAGGGGTCCCTGGGACCCCAAAGAATTTAGCCTTAGCAGAAGCCGTTTTAATCTTCTCTGTTTTAATAAAATGCTTGATTTTTTCCTATTTCTTCGTCTATGTTATCTTTGACATCAGTTGCCATATTTATTTTGTTCAAGCCCAGAAAATGTACGAGGTTCTATGCAAACTGACAAACAACCGTGAAACAAATAAACTTACCAGATAACGACTTACAGTGCGACAGTCCTTGCTGTTCCCAAGTGTCATGGATCACCAGTTCTGCAGCCACCTGAAAAAATGTAGATCCCTTACCCCTCGCACAGAAAACTCAGTTCGAACCGTGCTAGATAGCGTCGTTGAAATGCGGCTTTAGCGAACGGAGGTTAAGTTCTGAAACTTAGGCCAGCTTGTGCAAATAAAATCATTGTATGTTTCTCTACGGAGAGCTGATAAGTGCACAGAAACCCTCTTTCAGGTATAAGATAGGTCATAATATGTCAAAACGAATACATTATCCTCTAGGAGAATAGGGCCGCAACACAAAACGAATATAATATTATGTAAATGTATAGTGTCAAGGCATATCAGAAACACAAAGGTCTAAGAGGGGTTTTTCATCATAATTCCTGACGCTGCTAGGAATTATCAATGGTTTCAATGGTAGGTAAATCTATCATATGGTCAGTATGGAATCATAGCGTAAATTCTTATAAACCTGCAACAAAGTATTCTGTTCTTATGGGTATGAGGGTACAAAAGCAAGTTTAACGAACATGAGTATTAGCTTGAGCATTACTTGGTTTATCTTAAAATTATATTTTTCAATTTTGAATTAGTAAATTTAAATGTGTGAGATACCTTGCATGCCTTTTGGCTGTTTTATCATGCATATCGTCCAAGCAAGGTTGTCTTGAAGAGATTATTCATGTTTTATTCAGTGTATAGAGCTTCAAAGTTGGTCAATAAAAAAAAGATGGGTTATAATATTTAGCACATTAAGTGCTATGATTCTTTCATGAGGTTGTTCTCTAGTTTTATTTTCAAGTTCCTTGTAAGTCAATAGAGTTGTTTGAGTGTTTGTATACGAATGTTTAATTTGAATATTTGAATATTGAATCCTTGTGCAATATCATGTTACTCTCAGCTCTTGTTCTTGTTATTTCGTTCCTCATTGTGTTTTCTGTATTTGATTGTATTCTTCGTTACTACTGTTGTTTATTCTTTTATAGTTCACATGTTATTTGTTTTCCTGTCCCTAGTATGCTGTCGATGTTTCGTTCTTGTTCGCGCTAAGAGCATGCTCCTTAGGAGTGTGAGTATGCGCTTTACACATTTTGCCTTTATTATTATTGTCTTCGGCACTCTGTCTGCAAGCTCAACAACATTTTCCTATTTCCTCTCCCCAAAATGAAAGTTTCGAGAATAGCTATCAATCAAATTGCAGAAAGCGAGAGTAAGCGAAAATTTTAAAAAAAATTTTAAAAAGTAAAAAAAAAATTGCAGCAGATCAAAATTTACACTTACATTACATAATGGTAGTTGTGAGCGAATATGTCCAATGTGATGAATGCGTGGAACTTGGCGTTGCCCAGTTACTGTCGTATCGTACATAAGCAAATGTACCTTCCCAACGCCAGAGGTGGGTTTAGCAGACAGTCACGTGCGAAGCTACTGGCTGTGACGACAGAGACATTAAATGATTTACCTAACTTTTTATATATAGCTGTAATGTCACGACCTTGTCTCGCAATGAATAGTCCTTCACTGCTTAAGAACGTGGTCTTGCTCAGACTTCTCTGCAATATGTTATGCTGAATACATTCAGCAGACAGATCTTACGGACCTCGACTGGTTTTTATAGACGATCCGGGAACGTTAAAAGCTGTACCACATTAATGTCCATTTGCCACCACAAGATTTAGCACTGCAATTAAACAATCCCTTGATGGCTTGAGCAAGAAAGTTCAGTTAAATCTTGCACACTCATAAACAAATAATCCTTTATTCTTTCCTCTTAATTTTTGTAAGTTCACGTAGCAAAAGTCTCTATATTTGCTGAGATCTGAAGGGTTTATAATTCATCTTATCAAATTTAAAACTACTTTCATTTTTGGAAAGATCAACATGCACATCCATGACTTTGAGTCTATAAGTTTGTTTATGACAACTTTCATACAATAACCATTTATTATAACTCAACAAAAAACCAGTATTGATAATTTTACGAACATACCTAGCTCAGTGTTCGAGTTGTCTGCTGACGCTACAGTCTAACGTTAAAGCAGACGATAATTCCGAAGTCACGTTTTTTCACGGGAAAGTCACATGACGAAAGAAAAAGAAAGTATGGCGACCAGACATTGGCAGGAAGAGGGAAACAAACAGAAAATCGAGGATATTGAGGCTGGTACAGAAATCTGAATATGGGAAGGAGCTGTGATGTTGATTTTATTAGCTAGCGTCAAGCCGAAGCGATGAAACGAGTTGCAGCTCTCGGAAATGAGCCCAAAACTGACGCAGATCGCGCGAAACGCGCATATAGGTATGATGAATTCGGATTTATTATTATCTACACTTGACAATAGATATCTTCCGGTTATAATGCAATTATTTGTAGATTAAGATATGGTGAAGAAGAAATAAACTCAACCACAAAGCTAGATATTTCGTGGGAAGGTTGCCAAAAAATGTTGCTTTTGTAGAAAATAACCTCGATATTCTTATTTCAGGTTTAAGCGTACAACACGTGAGTTTCTGGCTGTTGTCGTAATTACTTCATTAAGCAGGTTATTTTAATGACATATTATTAGACTGTGATGTTTGATTGAAAAATGAAGCAGATTTTGGAAGCATTTTTTGTGAGCACTCAGGGAAATATGACGGGTATAGAAACATGACATAAAAAACATAAAACCTCATCTTCTGACAGCTGTTACCTCAGCTTTGTTTCAAGATTTTTAAAAAGTTAATGATAAATATGCTTGGTGAAAATTTGATCTGTTGTCTATACATGTATTGTAGATTTGTATTGTATACACTGGGATTACTTGACCCACAACTGCTCACAAAACAACGGCAAAAAAGAATCCTTTCTCAATTCTGGACATATTGGTACAGATTAGAGTGGTATATTTTCCACTAAAAAGGATTTCAATCAAATGTATTTCTTAACATATGTGACCCTCCTCAGTGAATTAAGTCATAAGTCGCGTAGAGCAGTTTTGTGCTAGAGGCCCAAAAGGTGATAGGGGTCAATTTTGTACAGTTTGACTTTTCAGTGGATTCCTTGGTCATTAAATTATCAGCAAAATACACTGCTATAATAAAATAAAAGTTAGAAATTAACTTAAAATATGTTTTATATTGAGGTACCCAACTGCGATCCGTACCGATTTCAGACGAAATTCAAACGCTGTTTCGATACTGTTTCCCAGTCATAACCCCATCGTGTTATACCTTGCCAGAAAGCCCAGAGTCTGTATGTTCAACTTCTTAAAAGAACATTTCAAATATTAACTGATCAAAAGATTTATCTGCAAAAGTTTAGGAGTAAACAAATCTGGTTGGCCATCTTGACCCTAATCTTTGAACCAGCTTTTCTCCAAAGGTCACCACCATACTGTCACACTTCAATTGTTTGTAACTCACTCGCTTTTAGGAATAGAAGAACAACTTTTGTATCAAAAGAAAGTTCAGAATCTGTACTTTTTAAAAATATGCAATTTGGCAAATTTCTGACTTAAGACTCAATTCTTTGTGGAGGGTCACATATGTAGTTACTATAGTTTTTTCTTTTTTTTTTCTATTGTTGCAGCTTCACTACATCAGATCAGTTTTATCTTTAACTTTGTTCAAACAAGACCTCTTAAGAGCACTGTTTAGTAATGACAGTCACCATTAAGATCTAGTAGATGGCATAGTGTCAAACTAAGAAGAGCAAATTTTCTGTTCTAAATTGTTGGTTAGCCAGATGGCTTTATTAAGTAATATCAACTAGTCTTTGTATATTTGTGCATTATGAACACTTTTATATTTGGTTAAAAAGTGAAAGCATAATTGTACAAGAGTTTTATCTTACTCCCCTGCCTCTTACTGATATTTTCAAAGTACTGGCATGTGTTTGATATTTGGTTTCTCAGCAATATAGTTTTCAATAAAATCACATTCTGAGAATATAGATTATAGACAAACCAAGATAACTGTTAAAAAAATAATGTTTAAGAATGTTACCAAATAACAATATTTTGCAGAGGAGCTGTTGAAGCAATACGCTGTTTGGATGACATCTACAAACAGAAAAAAATCCTCAGAGATGTTTTCCGGCAAGATGCAGTTGCGTTGAGAAATAGGTGGGTATGTCTGTTATTCCTTTTGTGTTGTCCATGAAAACTGTTTATTCTGGGTTACTGGATGGAATTGCCTTTGGGAATTAAAAAAAAAAATTGTGAGCAGGACTGAGATGAAGGGACATCTCAAACTTATCGTTCATTTAAGGGGCATTTAAACTTGAGTAAGAATTTAATTCGTTGGTAATGTGTTCTTAAGGAGTTTTCAAAACCACGGTTTCTTATTCTTTGGGTAAAACAAGATTTTCAGGGTTTCCTAGAAGGAGAAGATTGATGCATCCTTCCAGTAGAGTAACTTCTACAACCTAAGCCTATGTATCACTTTTACTTTAGGCTCAAAGAATACTGTGAGAGGCTGATGTTTCTCAATCCAGTGGAATATGGACGCAAAGCTGAAGAAGTTTTATGGCGCAAAGTGTTCTACCAGATCATTCAGATGTTCAAACATAACAAAAAACTCAAAGTAAGTTCACATGCAGTCACCAAATGTGTAGAGTGTATACATTTTATTTTATTGGTATTGTACATGGGTTGTGTACCACACATTCTATGGCTTCTTTCTCCCACCCGCCCACTCAGCTATTACCTATTTTCTGAATTTTCCTGACATTTGTGGAGTCATAATTAATCAGGGTGAATCTTTTTGTAAATATGCATTAATTATTAAAACAGCTCACGCCTAATCAAAAGCAACCATCATTATATTTTTACACTGACAGCAGGTCCGTCATCATGGCTCTTTAGAAACAGCCTACCGGACTCATCTGGCTGGAGCCATGGGCTACTATCAGCATCTTCTTTTCCGGCTTCAGCAGGATTTCCATCTCAGCCTGACTGGTGTTCTAGACTTCCAGATGGTCACAGACTCCCGCATCACAGGAATCAATAACAGTCGCAAGATGTGGTCATCGATGGCACAGGAATGGGCACAGCGAGCTTGTCATCGCTGTCTCATTTGTTTGGGTGATATAGGTAAGGGAATATAGCCATAAGGGGGACATAAATGAATATTTTACTGTGGAGGGCTGTGTTCTCTTGGGAGAAATGCGTGCAAATTTAAAGTCACCTTTTGCAAATATTATCAGATAACCACAGCTTTTGGAAGTGGAAGAAATATTGCACTAGATTTATATGGCTTAATGTCTAATGCTGAAAAACTGCATGTCCACTTGCAGGACAATACACAATACAACTTAATTGATCCCCAGGGGCAGTTGAAAATAGTGCTCGTACTAGCAATAATATATAGAGGGTTCGCAAGGTCCTTACCTATTCCTACAGGTCCTTACGTAGAGAATTTTCGCCTTATGGCCTTATGTCCTTATATTTGCCATGCAGTCTTTACAATTCCTCACACATGTCCGTACATTTTCTCTGTGACCCTTATATCCTTATATCGATAAAATATTACCACAGATTTATTTTTTGTACCTCTTCTAAGTCCAAATATTTATTTTCGGAGTCTACTTTTGTGCAAAATACAGACGATTCTTCGCCTCACCACTATTTTAATCACGCGACTGCCAAGTCTCGTTTGCCACGAGAACTGAGATTTTAGTCTTGACGGATGACCACATTTCTTTGTCTTCTTGACGATTCAAAAAATGCCTGGGAAGTGTTCTTTTCAGGAAAACTGGCTAAAGGAAAAAGGCTAAACTGCCTTCTTGAGGATTTGTTGATGACATAAGACTGCCAAATCCCTCTGCCTGGTCCCAGTGATCTTGGAACAGATAATAGCAAGGGAGACCAAACTGTTCCTGTTCCCTTGGGAAAGGCTGTGAAACCTAGAGATGAAAGAAAAAGTAATGAGACTTTTAATGAAGGACTGATAGAACAGAGTGAAGATGACAGGGCTGACAGAGAAACATCTGAGTTTCCGTAGGAGATACAGACGTTGTTGGCTCTTACAGAGGATCATGTCAGTGTTGATGTCCTATTTAAGCTCGTTATCAAAGATAGCACTAGATATTTGTAAATGTCGACTGCCTCGTTGCCATCATCATGGATAATACTGATGACTGCTTCAAGCGTGTTCTTCCGAAAGTCGAAAAAACATTTCCTTAGTCTTTGAGGCATTCAAGACAAGAAAGTGTTCATCACACCAGCGAACAAAGTCAGGAAAGGTGCCACTTTGATTATGTTCACTATTATACAAAAGAGAATGAAGGATGCGTCCACAGATCCCATCTGAACCCGGAGCGTTGTTAACATTTACTCACCTCGAGAGATCCTTGACAGAGGACTAGGCAATCACTAGCTCGTGCTCAGTGACCAGAGACTGTTTTAGTGTGGAAACCTTGTGAGAGAAGTCATGTTTCTCAAAGCATTCATAAAAAGAAATATGTTTGAGCAAATACAATAACGCTTCATATTCATAGGCTTATATACTCTTCTTTGGACCTGGTTTAAACATTCTCTAATGCTTCACAGTTTGATGTTTTTTGCTTATCCACCACATAGATATGTTATTTAACAGAGTTAAAATTGCTGCCTTACACCAGTTGTGATACTCTTGTTCCCACCATTAAACTCAAGCACCATAAATACCTATCATTTACAAACTTATAAAAGTGACAAACTTTCATTGCATTAGATTATTTTTAAATGTATGAAAGCTTATAAAAATACTGAATTCCAACATAGTGCATGAAGCATTGCATGTAGAGTTGTGTAATTATTGGGGGAAAAAAGTTTTGATGTTTTTCATTATTATTATTGAATGTTTCTGGTAAGTATTTGGCACTTTTGCTAAAATATTTGGGCAGTGTTTGATTGTTTCTTATTTTAAAAATGATGCAGTGTGCTCATAGAAGTTGTCTACACTATGATTACACATATTTTTTAAATGTACAATGAAAGAATAATTTCCCATTCTTGGGTGGAACTGCTTTAAAGCATGGCATAGATAAGTGTACAATAGAAGAATGATTTGCTAATTTGCCATACTTAGGTGTAGCTTCTGCAAAGCATAGCATAGATAAGTTTGATAAGCATAGATGGCAGTTTTTGCATCCTCGTTATTTATAAACTCCTTCACATTTTAAGCCTTTGTTTTTATATTAAAAAATTAATCGCTCACATTTTTACATTTTTCTTCGTGCAGCAAGATACCAGCGAGACATTGACCATACTCTTAGTGCAGCTTTATCTCAGAGATTCTACCATCAGGCATTTATGCTTTTTCCAGAAATAGGTTAGAGATTTCATACATGTGTATCACTTCTATGCTTTTTATACAAGTGAAAGAAGCATTTCTTTTTTAAAGAAAATTCAGGAGACCTTTTATTCTCATCCTAGCAGGAGTTACAGATAGTGCGCAGTTTACTAAGATATTGTTTATGTTACCTGTAAGTGAAAAATATATTATCACTGTTAATTTTAATCTTAATTAGTTTCTAAGTAGAATAAAAAAAATTGTTGACTTGAAAATTGTGGCCTACTGTCTGATTTGCTATAATGCATGATCCCTATTTCATCTTTTTGTGCTCATATGAGCATGGAGACAGTGACTGCCAAGACCTATTCCTGAATTTAAGAGCTATAGTTTTAAACTTGCTTGGTGTGGTAACTTTACACTCTGTTAAAGATCCAGGTAACTTTTGTGCAAAAGCTTAAACAGTATTGTTAAGACTTTTAAGCATTTCTGATTGAATGTTCCAACAGGATTCACATATTTTATCTTTCCTGGTTGATTTGCAGGAATGCCTCATAACCAGCTTGGAACATTAGCTGGAGGTAGATCCTTTTCCTGTGATGCAGCATACCACTATTTCCGATGGTAAATCTAACTGTTCTTGTTTTTTCTGAATTTTAAAACTATATAACTTGCAATTTGTTTCTTTTATCATAACTCATTTTATCAATTCACTAGTAAAGTGAAGCTTCACTGAGAAATCAAATTATAACTTTTTTTTTTAATTTATACCTTAAAGTTTAAATTTTGAAAGCTTTCTATTATGTCTGTGATTACAATATACGCTTTACTATTCTTTTTTTTTTTTTTGCAACAGTCTGGCCTGTGATAAGCCATTTGATGGTGCCCAGGGCAACTTGAAACGTCTCTTTGAAAAGAACCAGACTCGCATCCAGCATCAAAATCATGCTGCTCGGGATCTACCACCTGATATGCAGAGGTTTGTAATGTTATGGCTTGATGCTGTATGGTATTGTAAGATCAGAGTTAATAATATAAGACAAATAAAAGGCAAATTCAAATGTTAGAAGAAGAAAATGAAACCAGATAAATTAGCAGAAGATTATAAGAATCCTATGGGGAAAAGACTTCATAGCAAGATATTAATTTCTGATTATTTTTTTTATTATTATTTTTTTTTATTATTATTATTCCAGTTTTTTCAATTAATGATTTAGTCATGTTTTTCTGATTTTCAGGTTGCAGGATATTCAGGGCTTTTTAGTGGGCTATCTAAAATTAATGGAGATATTCTCTGGGTCTGAAGACAGGTGAGGTTTTAATTTAGAAAGGTTCATTTGCATGTATGAGTGTGTGAACACATGCATGCTCACCTTTGTGCTTGTTTCTCTAGTATTATTATAAAAGCTTTGTGTTATATATTTGTCATAATTTTGAAGTTCATGTATTGGTTCTAAGTAAGGTATGAAACTTTGTGAGAAGACACTTGACAACAATTATAGTCTCTTTTAACCACAAGTGAGGACAGCATCTGGGATGGTTATGATTGCAGTATGCCTGTCACTGAACTTCAGTGCATGTGCCAGCAGACCCTGCAGGATTTCAACCTCTGTATGTTTTACGAGCCTGGAGCTGCAACAACCATTGATATGATTCAAGACCTCTCATATTCTTTGGATCATCCTCAGTACCTGGACGACGACCTTGTCTTTAAAATAATTACCAGTCTCATCTGCAACATCCACTTGCTTCAAAAAATAGGTCAGGAGTTTTTTATTTTTGGTATTGCTTTTTCATTTCTTCTTCTTTTTTTTTATATAAAAAGGGAAATCCTACATGATTCTTAGTGCTGTATTTTTTTTTTTTTTTTTTGAAATTTAAAAATATATTATGAGTTGCTCTTTCTTGACATCTATGTAACTGTTTCTTCTCCCTGTTTTGGAGACCAATATTATCTTTGATGCTTATAACTGAAAGCGATTTCCTGCATGCTAGCTATAGGATTGAACTGAAAATAAAAGAAACTCTTTAAGAAAACAAACTGGCAGTGTCATATAACTGTTCGTTGTTTTTTGTCTTATATGGTATTGTACTGATGATCAAGGAATGTTTAATAACCTTAGACAGCAACACAAACAGTGAATCTTGTCACATCCCTCACTCAGGGATGCACTGTATAAAGAAAAGTAGTATTGACCTTATCTAAAGTTTTACCTCTCTCATCTCTTGGAGATTAAGCTGAAATAATGTTAATGTCATTTCATTTATTGCGATATTATCTTTCTTTTTATCAGTTAAGATTTTATAAAGCTCACAATAAGTTACTTACACACATTTTAGATAAATGAGACTCTTAATATTTATCAAAGAAAACTGTTTTCACATTACACAGATTTTCAGTTTATGGTTTATCTTCCTGAATGCATCCTTCACAGAAATCATAAGTCACCTGCAATCGTTTTTTTTTTCCCCTAGCAGTAATCCCAATAAAGAGATTTGCATGTGACAATCATTAATAAAGTGCATCATGATGATGTTGATTTAATATATATACTTCCAGGGTCCAGACATGTCACTGTTGCAACTGCATTTTTGCTAGCCCTGTTCTCACACACGCTGAATCATGTCATCATTCGACTGCAGGGTGCATTATATGACAAAGAAAACCCCAACAAGTTGCTAGATTCTGGTCTATTAGCAGAAGGTATGGATGTATCTATTACATGAGAAGAAATGCATGTTATTTTTCGACAAAAGCCAATTGATAAAAGATAAATATCCTTGATTTGTAGAAGGTTAGTCATTATAAAACTATATGTCAGAGTTTAAATAGGTACAAAGTTGCTGTATGCTTAAGAATGCTGCTGGCACCTGTTTAATGATGTCATGGATGTCTTAGAAACTTGCATAATGGGAGAGGCTCTAATACTTGATAGATGATGCTTCTCTAAATGGGAATCTTACACGTAATGATGGTATGTATGGATAGAGAATTGTACATTTTTATTGTAATGCAGATCACCCAGATGAAGCCTCCTCAGACTGTATGGATGAAGTGTCTCCAAGCCCTCCTGTCAAACCTAAGGAAGAAGTCAGCTCAGATCGGCGAGAGAGCAATAGTTCTGGTCCACCTGTCACAGATGGGAACATGGAAGAAGGAAAAAATCTGGCAAAAGATCCAGCAAAAGTAAGAGTTTTCCCAGGAGGAAAATTTGAGCATTAAGTCTGTCAAAAGTGATAAAATCAGTGCAGCAGAGTCTGTAGCAAAGCATGAGGCAAGCTGTGTACAGTTCTATTTCATATCTGCACCTTGTTCACCCCTTTTCAGCCCATTGCTGTATATGGAAAGGGTAGGATGTAGACAGTTGTTTCCTTTAACTGGCTGTATTTCTTAGAGGTTGTCACTTAACATTCCATGAAGCATTTCATTTTTTAGGAGCTGCAAAGCTAGTTATGATTACCCATTTTACTCCTGCGCAAAATTTGTCATACAATTTAACCATCCTAATGCTTGCATATTACTACATTATTGTAAAGGGGAGTAAATGCATTTTTGTGTGTGGAAAGTATTTTTTACTGCCTGGACTTATTTCCCTTTGACCAAGGATAGGTAGGTTTATGCACATTATAGTCTGTGGAAGAAATTCTTTGTGCAACTTGTTTTTAAAAAAATCATGAGCCCTTTTAAGGCACAGGGCAGCAATGCAACTCAAACTGACAAAGTCCAGATGTGACAGATGTTGTCATTGATTCCACTGATGACTGTCTTGTATGCTTGATGGATATAGTCAGTGATGATTAACAGATAAACAGAAATTAAACTGTGGCATCAATGAAGAATGAAGAACAGAAACTAGAAAGCGACAGGATCTGGTAGACAGTCATTATGCAGTGTGTGTTTGTGTTTGTAATGCAGATGTAGGCAAAGATAAGCCTCCCCTACAAGACAATAACTTTCTGTCAGCTGCAAGGCCACAAGTAGACAGCAACACAAACAATGACTCTTGTCGCATTCCTTGCTTAAAGATATACTGTATAAAACTTTAGAAATGAGTTGTTTTAAAATCATGCATCCTGCTACACTTTTTCTCTAACTAGAATCACTATTTATCCACGTATGCTGTTTTAACTTAAAGTAACTTTTCCTTGACTCACAACAGTTACCTAACTATTAACCATCTGAGTCCCAAAACAATACAGTATCATGCATGTAATCTTGGTCATAGAGCTAATTTAAGGACAACCAAAGAACTTGTTCTTAAAACAAAGAAGTTAAGCGCTTTAGACAAAATCAATTTTCTGTGCAAATAATGCCATTATCCTTTATCATAGCGATTGAAATCATCTCGTATCCGAAACCTACGTCGTCGCAGGCGGCGACATCCAAGTGACAGCAGCAGTGACTTGACAGACATGTCAGAAGAATCTGATCTGAGTGAAGGTATTTCTGATTTTTATTGTTTGGGAATTTTTTTTTTTTTTTTTTGGGGGGGGGGGGGGGGAATGTAAAGTGTGTGTTTACATTTTTGTGAGGGGGGTAGGGGAGGAGTAGCATGGATTAGGTGTTTTGTGTTTTTTTAAAAAAGAAGAGAGTTTTTCTTCCTTCACTTTTTTTTTTTGGGTGAGGGTATTTTTATGGGTGTAAAGTAGTTATAACAAGAAGGTGTGGAGCAGTATTTCTGCTGTATAGTATGCTGAGAGTGTGAGAGCATCTGCATGTGATGTCCAAAAGAATAAAAGGTTATATCACTTAGTATTATAACTCTTAATAACATTGTAAAGATTAGCATAATCTAAGAGAATATTAATTTTATACCAGGGATACCAAAACTGTTTACATAGCAACATAGCACCAATTTGTAGTAATTTTACATCCATGTATAATAGCAAGATAATATATGTTTAGTGTACTTGCATTCATTTAGTACAAATGTTAACTTGTGACAGGAGGAGATGACGTGGAGGAGGACGACGAAAATCTGTCTGAGGATTCTGAAGATGATCTTGTCAATTTTTTTGACAATGACTCTGATTCAGAGTTGTCTGACTCCATCATGGACTCTGAAGACAGACCCTCCCAAAATGACTCAAAAGTCTTGAACAAGGAAGATGCTACTAAATCTTCTGTCAATGGAGAAATTTCACCCCAAACAGGTGGTTACTGACTGGCAGATATTCTTGCTTTGGTGTGTGGAACACTTGTTCTAGGCTTCATTACATCATTTCAAGCTGATTTATATTTCTTTTTAGACTTTTCTCTCTTGATTTCTCTAGCCTGATCTGTAGAGGCAAAAAAACGTTTTTTACTCTCTATTTCACATTAACCTTTTGTTCCACCCTGTGCAAAAGGTTCTAAAGGTTCCAAAGGTTCTCGTCCAGCAAGAACCCAAGGTGGCAGTGGAGACTGGTCTAACCTGGCAGAACGCAACACCCTGGCCAACATGTCTTCAGAACTGTTCTCTTCTTCTGGACTCTTTCTTGGACAAAACTTGAGTCTTGACCTGGGACACTATGCCAATGGCATCTCAGCTGCACATTGTAATGAAGTCATGCAAGGGAAGACTCATGTGCCTGTTCCTCCAGGTAAGGCAAAATGGGTAAACAAGTTTTGGTTGGCTTTTGGTTGGTGGTTTTCGGTCTTTTTTTTTATTCTAGAGTTTTAGGTCACTAGAAAATATGTCTTAGGACATGACAGGTGTCACTTCTTTTGTCCACCCAGTCCTTCTGTGTTAGATTTTAACAGTGGAATCACATCTCATTTCAGAAAACATCACTTTATATTGTCCTGTTGTCCAGTCAATCAGTCTGTTACATTTAATCTTGAAATCACTTTTTATATTATCCCAGTATCATAGTTATATTTATTTTTTTCAAGAGGATGAATAGAGAAAAATTTGCTTTAAGGTTATGTGAATTCATGTAATTTAGCAGGGGCTTTCCACCTCATTTCTTTTCAACATCTCTCTCTTTCTAACTGTGCTTAAAATCATACAGGTTTCCTTTCATCAGAAGAGGCAATGCACGTAGCTGATATCACAGAAAAACTGGCCAACTTTGTCATCGAGACTGATACTGAAGCTAGCATTGCTCCTACTGATACTGGTTGGTTGATGGTTTTATTTCTTCACATCAGATGTTTTCCTTTTTTAAATAAATAAGCTAGATACCCAGAAAATAAAACAATATCATTGGTTCTTCAGATCCATTCATTTTTGGCCTGTGGAAATCAGTTATTTAACATATTGCAATACTCTAAATCTGTGTCTAAAAAAAGGAAAAATCGACATGCACAGACAGGAGACATGAGAAATATCATTGAGAATGTTTTTTTCAGCTAAAAGATGATTACAAGTTTGGAGTGTTTAATTCTTACCTAAACTTAATGATACACAGTTTATGCACATTTGTGTGTGTTTGTGATTCATTTATTTTTCAGAACAATCAGGCATGACAGACACAGATGAAGCTGATAATGAACAGAGTTCTTCCAGTGCAGCTGAAAAGTCAGTCTTAATCTCCTCTCTTTCTTTTTCTTCCTCTCTCCCTCTTTCCCTCCTGAAATACTGGAAATAAATCTGTTAGTAATATTCAAAGTAAATGGAATATAAAATATAAGTAAATGGAAAAGTGCAGTGTCATATTAAGTGCCTGAGCGAAGACATACCTTTGCATAAATAATTTGGTTTCCATTTGTCCCATGTTAATGGAGAAGCTCACAAAATAATGTATCAGTGTATGTATGAGCGTTACTACATTTACTATGTAAATAACAAGGATGAAAAGTTAAGTGAAGAAAAAAACACTTTGATAACATCTGAACCATCACAGCCACTGTTTGCTGTCATTTTTGTAGTTTAAAACTTTCATTTATATACATTGCTACTTTAAAACACAGTTTGGCATAAAGATTACAATATCAAAGTGGGACTTTAAAAGTAGATGTGTAGCAATATGTTGTGTTAAATCTTTCTTGTAAATATGAACACTTTGACTACTTTTTTTTTTTTTTTTTTATATATATATATTTTAATGGACTCAATCTGCAACGTGATTTGTTTGGCATCGGTGAGACTTCAAGTTTTGTTTTCCTTGGTAATTCTTGTGAGTTGTTCCGATCTCAAGCAACAGAACAGACATGTAATTGGTTCCCTTCTCATTGGCTGTTTAGATCTTAAGTAAAAGCAGTTACAGTACAGGGTCACTTGTCTATTCCTGTGATTCCAGGCATGAACTTGAACAGCGCCATCTTCAGCAAGTGTTGCAGGTCATTCAGGGTGAAGGTCTTCTGACAGTGGTGAAGATTATGTGTGACTGGATGATCTGTCAGGCTCCCATTATTACAGCTTGTGCACAAGTATGTCTAGGATACGTGTAATCAAGAAACTCGTTTCTCTTGTTTTTACTTAAGTTTTGGCATGTCGGCCTATACTTACACTCTCTGCACTGTAGTGAAACTGCAGTTCCATGAGTATTAGATGTCAGTACCATAAGTTGAAGAAACCCAACATTTCAGAACATTTCCATTGTGTTAGCCTGATATAGAAAACAGCAATCAATCCTTCACGGTGAACTGTATATGACAGTATGGAGTCCTAGTGGGAAGTTCACTCATAATTTTCTGTTTTGTATTTGTGTTTTTTACTTTTGTAACTGATACTGTTTTAGTATACTCATTACTGTCATAATAGTTTGAGAGGAACAGTGTAACTTGATAACAGTAAAATGTACATTTCTTTTTTTACATATACTTATTCTGTCTAAATATATTTGCTCTGTTGTTAAAATATTTGCACTCCTGTTTGTGAATGGGCATGACTTAGCCAAATAAGCAGGTATATTGTTTCCCCTTTGTTTTGGGGTTGTTTTTTTTTTTTTTTGGGGGGTGGGGGGGTTGTTGTTCCATGCACTTATTTTGTCTCATTATTTTCATTACAATATTACCTTTCCTCATACTTAATCTTTTTTTTCCCCTACCCCTTTTAATCCTTTGAGTCCATGCTTTTCTATTGGCTATAAGTATTTTAAAACATGACTTTCACAGCTTGTGAGCTGTCGATAACAACATTACTATCATGGTTTGAAAATTATGTTGGTAACAAATTAATTGCAAGCTTTGTTGTTTTATTTTTTGTTAGTGCAAGGTGGTCAAGAAATTACAAGTAAGCCACTTTTTCTAATGTTTCAGAGTTCCCAGTCACTATGGAATCGACTGTCTGTTCTTCTTAACTTTCTGCCTCATGAAAATGACTTAGTACAGCATGGTGAGGTTATATATAATATGATTTTTTTTCGATAGGCTTTTTTTTGAACAGGTTACATATTTTTGCTCAGTGAATACCCAAAAGTGATTGTATTTGATGTGTGGACTGAAAGGAATGTAGTAATGCTAATAAGTATAAATTGTATTTTAAAAAGTAATTAAGAGAAGAACACCTGTCAATTTAAAAACAGCCTTGTAAATGTCAGAGAGTTCTGCCTTTCCTACCCCAAAACCATTTCCCCAACCACATTTCACTCAGACCATTTCAATAATTTCAGTCCTACTGATTGCTCCCAGTCTGAGTAGTTGAAGGCACCACATCTTCACCTGCACTTTTGAAATACAGGTGCCTCATGGCTCAGTTCTTGCTCTTTTTATTCATCATATATATAGCAAGCCATACAAACAGCAAGCAGTAGCCTGGATATCCATGAACAAATCAAAATTGAATAACAACAATACTGTTAGTCTGAAAATGTGTGCCATCTTCTATTAATTTTACTTTCTCTGGGGGTAAACATCCTTACCCAGAATATCAGGAATCTTGGCATTGCCATTAACACACGATTGTGTCATGAATCTCACATCATGGCAGTGTTCAAGTCCATCCTCGTTAAGCTGTACGGGATCAGCCACATTCAACCCATCCATTCAGTTTCTGCCAACAAGTAGGTCATACCTCCATTTGTGTATCCTGGCTGGATTGTTGCACGTTTCATTCTCATTGACCTTCCAACCACCTACTGGGCAATCTTCAAAGATCTTAAAATAATGTTGCTTTTATTTCTTAAAAGCCAACCATTCTACACCCCTCTTTCATGAACAGTCATGGCTGCCAGTTCAAGCTTGCATTGATTACAAATACAAGATTGCTGCTATATGTACCAAGGTCTTCACAGCCCACAGCATACCTGAGATGCTGACACCCTACCACCCAAGTTGGTTTCTTCGATCTGCTAGTACTAAACTCCTCTCTGTGCCACACATCAAATGAGCAATTCAGCGGATATATCTTTTCCCACAAATGCATGGAGTTTACTCCTACATGGGGAAAATGTGCTCTACAAATTCAGCTTTATTATCATTTATTAAATAACCATTGGGTAGAATAGTACAGAAGTAGGAAGCGTAAATTGTTCACCAGGCTCGTGGATATAGATTTTATTACAGAATAAAAGGAGTGGGTAAGCAACAAGTGAAAATAAGCACTGCCTGCAGTGGAAATGGAGAAGATAAAAACTCGAGAAAAATTTTAAAGCCTTACACATTTGGAATCCTGCCTGCCACTGTTTCAGATGAGTGTTGGCAGGAAGAGCTCAAAGGGGTGATCGCCAGC
This sequence comes from Pomacea canaliculata, assembly GCF_003073045.1. Classification (NCBI taxonomy): domain Eukaryota; kingdom Metazoa; phylum Mollusca; class Gastropoda; order Architaenioglossa; family Ampullariidae; genus Pomacea; species Pomacea canaliculata. The sequence continues at coordinate 5,910,124 of NC_037602.1, read as the reverse complement.
ACACGGTGGCAACAATGGATGCAGGTCTTTCCAATTACAGAAGATATCGAGTTATGTCAGTTACCACCTCTGGCAGAAATTCACGCTCATTTGGATTTCACAACATCACATAGAGGCCAGCTGACTGACATGCAAGAGGTGAGCTATCTTTTCAGGAAGAATGGGGTTGATGTTTTGTTCATTTTGGGTGTTCTGGTTTTTTGTTTTTGGAGGAAACAGATTTGCCAAAGAAAGAATGTGTGTATGTTTTTCATCACTTTGCATGCAGTGAACATTATGTATTAAATCATACTTTCAAGTATAATGGTGACATTTCCATAATTGTTTTTCTTAGATACTACCCATATATGAAGTTCAAAATATTTTGTTTCAAGCTACTAGTATGCTCTGTAATCCAGACTAATATACTGGAATACATAAAATTCAACTCGAAAATGAGGACAGTTCGTTGATGTAGCAATACACCAATTCTATGTGACAGATCACATTTCTATGTACCTATGATAACATGCCTTTTTTTTTTTAATCCAGACTTTTGTGCGTATATGTGCATTACGACACTTTGGCTACTTCCTGTCGAAAATGGAGGGCTTTGATTTCACGTATCAAGATGACCAGGCTATGTTCTTTGGGCCTAAAAGCCCAGAGGATGTGAATGACGGGAATGAGAAGTTAGCACAAGAGCGTATGGTAAGCCCATAACATTTGGTGGTGATGATGGCAGGATTTTCATTTGTTTTGCTTCTCTCTCATTACAGAAAATAGAAGCGATAAAAATGGATGTTTTTGCAAGATATCATCACTTTTTATTTGTGCTTAAATATGCAGATAAATCAAAGTACTAAATTTACATATATAATTGAAAAAGAGTCACTGTAACTAGGGGATGACCTAAATTTTTATCCTCAAAGCTGTGCATTGCTGTAGTAACTGTCCTCTTTGACATGATATCCTATACCAAACCTAATGTCTTATTATCGTTTCCCAGTATTGCCATAAAGTAAAATTCTGGTCAGCTTGGTTGTTTGAAACGCACTTCTCCCTCACAATAGAAGTGCTCTAAGCACAGCATCAACTGCAGCAAGTCATGGAGATCATGATTGAAAATAATAATTTTAAATTCTGAACTTGACAATAATATAAGTGTGCAGAACAAAAAAAGAAAAGGAAGAGATTTAAAACTGTAAGAGAGATTACTCCATTTGAAATCATGATTGCTAAAAAAAAAAATCACATAAATGCCAGTACTGTTGAAACATTACAAAGGGGCTGGAAAAAGTACACTCTGCAGAGAATGAAAGTAATGCATCCCTGCCTGCAGGGTGTGTGAGATGTTTCCTGTATTTCCCTAATTATTTTCATTAGGCACAGCCACCGCAGTGTTCTTGTCTTAAAGCCAATTGGAAGCTAGGTTCTTGACACCACTGTAGTTGTTGGCAACAGCCAAGATTGGTTTTCACACCTTCCCAGATGGCAAGCACCTTTCCAATCCAGATGTGATGTGCAATAGGTCACCACAAACTTGTGGGATTGCATAGTAAAGATTAACACTTCAGAAACTGCTTTTTTTTCCAAAATAATGTGGATGAATAGTAAATTTTTGCTGATGTGAGCTGCAGAAATCTTATTCTGTAAACTTCATTTTTATTTAATATGCAAATATCTATTAAGCCAGAAATGCTGTTTGCGGGCATATTGATATTTCACTGGTGGCTCAGTCGGTGGGGGTTACCATCACTTTAATTTCTGTACCAGTGTATATTTTCATGAACAGAGGACAACAGAAACATATATTTGTTTTGATTTGCAATAGCACTGAAGGCAGATTTTGGGGTGTTTTTGTATTTTGCGAGAGCACTCAGAAATTCCTTCCGGTGCCAGACGGAGAGTTACAACAGTTGGAACCAGGCACCCTCTGTTGCCGATTCAGATCAGACGTAATTAACGTGCTCGGGCCTCCGTCGCGGCCACGTAAGCTGGCCGTGATTTACGTCCTGATAAATCCGTTCGGCCGATATTTTTATCAACACTTCTCGTCACGAGCTCTGGCTCGTGGTCGCGAGTGATTGCGGAAGGAAAGAAAAGCCATCTGTTGAGTTCCCAACATCCCCTCCCGTGCCCACCTCACCCCCGCCTGTCGGAACACTCTTCCCCTCAACCCGCCACCTCCACTCTGCACCCGATTAGAGGGTTTCGTATGTCGTCGAAGCCTCGATGGAGTGGGTTGGTCTGTAAATGACATTACCTCAAGAACGGCCGGCAGGGCACTCGACAAAGGAGGGTAGATGAAATGAGAGTGGAGAAAGGGGGGCTGTTGGGAGATAGGAAGGGCGTGCCCAGGAGAGATGATGGTTTGGGTCGCGGCTGACCCTTTCGAACAATTGGTCCACTGTCTGGTATTTCAGTTCTAGTCAGTTGATGAGGGATCCCCCATGAGAAGGCGAGGTTTGGGGGCAGGGGGAGTGTTGGGACGATATGATGGGATGGGCTGGGAACAGGAGGTATAGAGCAGGAAAGGTTTATAGAGGGTCGTTCGACGGTCGTTGGTCGGGGCCGTCAGTCAGAACAGGTGCTTTGGGACGTGCTGAGATGAAGAAACGAGTACGGAAACAAAGAGGAAGAAAGCCGTGTGCCGAGCGTATGTGCGCACGCGCGTGCGAGAGGGAAAAAGCGCGAAGCATGGCGCTAGTGTCGCTCGCAAGGCGGGAAAGATGGGGTGGGTTGAGAAATAAGTGGCTGTTCATTCTTTAGGATGTAAGCGACACTTCCCTGCTGTGTACATTCGCACCTCCAGCATTCCATAGAGGTTACACAATCCGCCACCGCGGAGTCCCTAGGGAGCTCACTTCCAGCCACTGCGAGGAAGTGCTGTTGCGGGGGCGAGCTTTTGACGGGTGGTATTCGCCTTCCTCCCTCCCCGCCCCTCTCCGCCAAGAGGTGGAGGTGAGATCCAGCTTGAAATGCGATTAGTTTTTTATTACTACTATTATTTTTAACTTTTAATCAGCTGCGGAGGAGGAGATGGCTGGCTGGTTACCAGAGGTGGGGGTGGAGATGGGTGTGTCGAGATTGTGCACTGTGCCAGCAAGGACCTCGTCCAATTTCGCTGGCTGATGACCGCGTCGATAGAGATTGATACACCTGATGGTCCTGCCCTCGGCTCGCCCAACCTCGGGGGGAAACCAACCCGTACCGTGCCTAATGAGGCGCGAGTATACGATGCGACCCTTTGCACCCGTTGGGGTGAGCGGAGCAGGGAGGAGGGAAGCCCTAGCAAGAGAGCTGGGGTGGGGGAGTGGTGAACTCCGTGGTACGAAGCATGGGCAAGAGTGCTTTCGCGTGATAACGAGCAACGGGCTGGATGGTATCGGGGGAGGAGTGGATCAAGCCAGGATGGAGGTTAAGACGATCTGGCCGCACAGGTTGCCAGATGATAGGGAATAAGGGGTAAAGCCTGGTTCTGGGTCAGTGTGGGTCTCTGAACATCATAGGCCTGGCGGTTACGATAATCGTCCTAGTATCATATTAGCGAAATCTGCCAACTGACTTTCAATGGAGGTGTGGTGGTTGGGGAGACAAGCCAGTGGGAGAGGCTTCCACACCACCACCCCTCCAAAGGGGACAAGGGAACTTGTTGATAACAGAAGCGCAAGTATGGGTTTTTTTTCTATGCTATGTTAAAACTTTTCTTTCCTCTTGTTAAAACATACACTGCTATGCTGTTCTTTTAAATTTTTTTCTGGTCCGTATAAATAATGAGATATCTTTTGTGTGAGCTGCTCGTAGTAATCTGAAGCCGGATGTATAATGAGCCCTGTCGGGTCGTTTCAGAGAGACGCGGACACCAGGCGCAATCAACTCATGAGGGACATGGCTCAGCTGCGCTTGCAGGTAAGTTACTTCCCTTTGCACACTCCTAGTGTGTGCTGGTGAAGAAAATTATTTTCTGCTTTGTGGTGGTGGTTGTAAAATTAAAAAAATAAGACAAGTAGACTGTTTGTCGCCACTAAAGTTTGTCTTTTAATTTTTCTATCAAACTAAATCATCCCTGATGTAAGGTTAGCTGCACATTGTGATAATAAAGCTTATTATTTAGCTACCAAGGATAAAGTCTCTTGGGCTTAGTAACAGTTGCTTATATTGGGCTGGGCTTGCTCATTAGCTTCGACCTTAATTGTTGGCTCTCTCTCGGCACCAGCAGAAGACCAGCAACTTGCTGCTATGTCGCTACGCACATTTTTCTACATTTGATACAGCCACTTTTTAAGCCGTTACAGTACGGCGATGACTTCAACAGTCAGAATACAACATTGACTGCAGTATTTCCTCTTCCCTCGCAGTAAGAACTCTATCTAAAGATTTTAATGAGCCATCTCACAAGAAGCCTGCCACTACCATGCATGCCTCCAAGACAATCTGTATAACAAGCTGTTAGTATTCAGACCTCACAGAAAATCAATACAAAGAAGCCTGCAACCGTTCTTGTTATTAGACTCTGCCATTCTGCGGCTGTCTCGGGATGCCCTTCAAGAGATCGCATTCTTCTCATAGCACTGGAATCACTTGGCTCAATTATCAAGAGGCACGGTCAGCAAAGTGATCGAACCATGATGCTTCAAGTGCGGAACGGAAGGGTGCTTGGAGTACAGATAAATAGTCATCGTCACCATGTGTTTTTAATCTTAAAGAGTTTATGGTATTTCTCTGGCATAAAGCATAGTAGTATTTGACAGCAGGCTACCGGCAGCTGCAGTAAAAGTAAATATAAACATCACTTACACACACACAACACACACAACGCCTACGAGAAAATAATACTTTCTAGAAACAGTATTTGATAATCTTGCTGAAGTGTTTGACCTCCCAACTTGCAACGTCTCACACCCAGCAAAAGCTGAAACTCATTTGGAGAGGATTGTGCGAGTGTCATGCCTCATGTGTGGCGACTTCCACAAGATGGCGCTGAAAGCCAGATGAGAACTTGAGTGTGTCTCGCGATTTCCCAACCTAATCACGTCGTCAGGGTCTTGGGGTTTTGTTGGGTTTTTGTTTTGGTTTTGGTTTTTTTTTTCCCCATTTTTGTCTTTCCTCTTCACTGCCTATGTGTGATGCCGCCCGTATGGTTGTCTTCAGGCCGAGGTGAGTCAGCTAGAAGGATGCTTGGAGTCGGCGCAGCAGCCGCACTTCCCACCATACGTCATCGTGGACGCCGCATCGCTGTGCACGGCCCTCGGCTTGGTGCGGGAGCTGGCCCAGAGTTCCCGCTGCATCGTCATCATCCCACTAGCAGGTGAGTGTGGTCTTGCCTTTGTGCTGGACGGACTGTGACTGCTTTGCTGCTGACATTTTTATTTAACGGCCTGTAAGCGTTCAAAGTGAGCTTTGATATCATTTACTGTCGGGGTAGCGTAAGAAATGAGCGTAATGAATAAGGGTAGGGAGAAATAATAAGGACAATAGAAAGGAGAAAGCGTAAACGGGTGCGCGTGATTGTTTGTTAATATAACACCATCGCAGCATATAGTCTTTAGCCTGAGGTGTGTCGTGTGTGGGCGGTTTTTCATGATACTGTAGGCGCTGGGCTATGCTAGCTGCAAACAAGACGTAAAACTCCGGAGGGCCCCTACCATTCCCACCAACGATGCGACATTTTCCCAGTTAGATAATGATAGAAGTCGAATTTTCCCCGAGCGTCGATCTGAATAAAAGATGTGTACGTGCACAGACACGGGGAATAGAAAGTCTGCAGCACATACTGAAATGGTGTCCAACCCCATTTCTACGTCCACCCCGCTTTGGTCAAAGCACACACACACACCCCGAAATAATTCATTGATTCATGGATTGACAATACTCACACAGCTCGAGAGGGTCTCCAGATTACTCACCTCACTGTGCAGTGAGGGATTCTTCCAGTTTCCTCACCCCTCATCGTTCATCGTTTGGAGGGGAAAGGGACGCATGCTAATCCAGAATGTACAGCTTTTTTTATTGGCTAAAATGGCGCGCTCTCTCTCTCTCACGCGCACACCCATCCCACGCAAACGAAAGATACTCAATGCGTGCAATTATTCTCCTCCTAACCCTCCCTCCCCCATCCCTACCTAACCTCATTTTGTCATCCTTCTGTCGCGTGTTGTCATGCGCGCTTGTCTGTCGTTTCCTTTCGGTCTTTGACCTTCGTAAACCCTCATCGGGTTCACTTCAGCAGTTGGGGAGATAACTTACAAACCTCTCGACGCCTCTTGCCGTCGACACTTAAGACCACGTTGGGTTTGTTCTTTCAGCCGCTTGTGTTTTTCCGCGGCCACTCCTCCGGCTTCCTCTCTGTCCTTGTCCCGTGAGTTCCGCCACTGTGCATGTCACACAATGCTCGATAGTGTTTTCAGCCGGACGTCTCCATCATCATCACTTCCTACTAACTTCTCTCCCGCCCTTGCGAGTATTGCGTTAAACTGTCTATTGTCTCTTGATCCTGATTCATAACTCGATCTTTGTCGTCCTGCACGCCATTGGACACATGGATTGTTACCCTTGCTTTCTTTTTTTTTTTTTAAGTATTGTAACTCAACGGCTGAGCCATGTTCTATGGATGACACACAATATCACGAGATTCGGTGGTCATAGAATGTTAAAAATACTACGTGGGTGTTGACTGATTTTTGTCCAGGCTCCGGCCTAAGGTCGTCTTACAGACAATCACATCAAGATGCTGACGAACTTGGTGACTCTCCCTCCTCCCCACTCCATAACCCCTACTTTTGTATGTGATTTTGTAGGCGAATGATGTTTTGTTATAAGTCTAGCGCAGCAAAATATAGGTTTGTTGACAACCTTTAGGTTGGTTTAGGCTTTGTGGAAAGACTGTGTGTGTTGTACACCACCACACTAGTGTTCGTGACAGCCAGTTGTCGAATACACGTGGCCTTACCCAGCCAGCTCAGATGGTGAACTCCGTGGGACGGAGCCACGGAGGTGTCCCCCTTGACCCCTCTCAGCTTCCATTGCTTTCAGATTCTTATACAGTGGAGTTCCTGATGTTTATCCGAGAGTGGCATTGGTGAGAACTGGAGAAGAAAGCAGAAGAATGTGTGTAATAACAACTTCAGGAAGAAGGGCAGTGTCAAGCGCCCTTGTCTATTTTTATCCCTTTGGCGGTGGCAAGACAGGTGTTGGAAGTGTTTTGCTGTCAGGCAGCAAGTGACAGAGATGGAAAGGAGACTTAGCTGAGGTGTAAACTCTTGTCCCTTGTAAGCCAGGTTCCGTGTGAGGCGCGTGCCAAGACAAAAGTCGGGCTGTGTACAGATCCACGTAAACAATTCTGGACTAGTAGAGACAGGGCATTAGTACTTTTCACGTTTTTTCCACGGTCCAGAGTGCATCCTCCGTGCGCTGACTAGGGTAAGGTGATGGAAGGTTAATAACGAGCAGAGAAGGACGTCACAGTTGTAGGCGGATACGTCGGCCTTCCTGTCAGAAGAAGGAATAAGAATTAGGTTGTCGCTTCATTTCCTCATAACTAATCTCTCTCTTGTCTAAAATTATGTAGTGTTGTTCCATAGGTGTCATAAACATTTCCTATATCATGCTTTTAACACAAAGCCCGCTGACGCTGTCGTTGATGGCCACGTTGGCAACTTCTAACTTTTGTTACAACCAACGCCAACCAGTGTGCGATCAACATGTTGCCAATATACTGCTGCCAACATACAGCTAGAGTGTTCCTAGTGTTTCCCAGATGCTGCCAACCTGTCAAGTGTCGACAGCCCGACCTTACAGTACTGTGTGCGCCTCCCTTCAGTTCTGGTAGTCTCTCCTTTGCTGGACGCCAAACCCATACGTCGGTGTAGGAAATGACGGAAGTGAACATTTCGCCACCTGTGCTGCCCCCCGGCATGACGGATCGCCCCGAACTACGAGGGTGCCCAGTAGCCGGGTGGTCGTCTGTCACTGGAGGCTGGGCAGCTGTGGTTCGTGATAAATGCCGACGATGTTTTCGCTTGACGGAAAACGCGTGGTAGAATGTTGCGAGTGTACATGCGCACACACACATACACTTTCACTCACACACCGCGATATATCTTCACCTTCACTACCTCTCAACCCAGTACCCATGTGCGTCAGTTGCTGAACTGTTTCCTCTGAAATTAAAATATTTCCTGATGAATATTTCAGCATGTCGTTTTTTGTCGCGCAGGAGACTGGCACCTTGCAAAAGCACCTCTCTAGCAACTCGGAATAAAATAAAACTAATTCACAAAGATGACAGAGGATTTCTTCGTTTCCGCATTATTTTTCCTGTTCCCCTGTGCCCATCTGTGGGCGTGTGGGTGACGAGGGGCAGTGATGTTTTCTTTGAAGGAAACCGGTATGACAGACATTGTGAGGTTTTCTTCCAGTTAACAAATCTAAACTCAAAAAAACACATCGTACTTGCATGTTCCTTTTATTGACCAAAACTTGAAAAACCAGGTTTATATTCCCCACCACACACCTACTTTCAAGTTGTGTGTGCTACAGATACAAACGTCCTCTCCATACAGAAAAACAGCGTTTTCTTTTAGGTCTGATGTTCTTGGAATAACCAAGTTAGTGCAGCAATTAAGTGAGCTAAGTTCATCAACTCAAGTATTGTGCAGCTATTGCTTTTGCCATGATTCCACCTGTCAGCAAAGTACAAGGTGCTAGAATGGTGAAAAGTGTGTGAACCCCTTTTGTGTACCCACCTCTTTCCATCATGAAGAGTATTAACATTTGGCACACATTAAACACAAGTTTTTGATCGCTTTTCTTCAACAAATAGAAGAAGCTGCTTATCTCATCATCAAGTTTTTATTAATGAATATCAGTTTATATTTGTTGACTCCAGTCGTGGTGCGTTAACCTTAGTCACCCTGTATTTGTTATCCTCCATCATGTTGTGTTTGTTGACCCTTATCTCCCTGAACTCACAAGCCTAAATCACCCTGTCTTTGATTGGTTTTAAAATAAGTGATGTGGTTCAACTCATATGTTTGTTCTTGTTTTTTATTTAATTGGTCACAGTGATTGATCAGCTGGATGTCCAGAAGAAGGAGAGTAGTGGGGCAAGGGAGGCTATTCGTTGGCTGGAGGCAGAATTCCGGCGTGGAAACAGGTACCAAGCAACATCCTCCTCATATATTTTATGTTTGTAGTACCAGCTGCAATGGCAGTGTTTATTTGAGAGTATTGCCCTTAATATGGACGCCCACACTTTCTAAAAGCAAAGCATGGTATAGAGGTATCATGTCACCATTTCTCTGTCTCTTGCTTTCTCTCAGTTGTGTTGTGGCTAAGAAGGAGCATCTAGTGAAAATTAACGCCTCACCAAGTACTGAGATTAAGCAGGAAAATGCTTTTCATTGCTCAGATTCCCAATTTACAGGACATGACCGTGGAGGCTTCTATGTTTAGAGAAGAATATTTTGAGTACTAAAGAAAACGACATATTATTTTCTCGCTTTAAGTAAGTTAAATAAATATTTATATGTGAGTTGTTACTGGTGAATCACTTGGTTATATTGCATGCACTAGTTTGTGTGAGATGTGAACAATTTTTTTTTAGTATGCGGCAGTTATGATTCGGTGATATCACCTGTGGATATCTTCTGTCAGTGTCTTCATACTGGTAATCATGATTCGGGTTAATTTTACAGGTACATTCGCGCCCAGAAAAGCAATGAGACTGTTAGTGCCAACAACCAACGCATCAGCAAAAAAAGACATCGGAATCTGTGGTAAGTCTGTTCCCGTGATCGACATTCACTAAGATATGTTTAGCAAAAGATAGGAGAGTGGAGTAATGACAAATATTAGAAAATAACACGTCATTAATACTCACGATGCTTTGTTAATAACATGAATCTTCGTCCACTTGAAAGCATAATCCATGTAAATGTGAAACTTTTCATCATAAATTAGGAGTCTTACATGCAGTCGTATCAGCAGTGGCATTTTTACCTACTTGATATATGAAAAGATGTCATTTAAGGAGTTGCAAATGTTAGATGTGTGTCCTTTTCTAAAACAAAAGTCGCATTTTCTTCTGTAAGTGTTTTTTTGAGGGGGATCCATAAATTGTCTGAATTTGTGTCCTGATGCCAGACATTTCCTCATTTTCTTCTCAAAATATGAGGTGGTCACTTTAAGACTTTTTATATTATTCAAGTTAATGAGTCTTGTGCAAACTGCAAAAACTGTAGAACTCGTCAGAAAATCTAGGATACAAACGTTTCTTTTTTTTCTTTGGGAAAACGTGGTTGACGAGAGGAGTTGGTTGAGTTGGTATCCTCTTTTCCTCTTTCAGTGAGTGGTTTGTTTAGCAAAGGGATGCATACTTGTTTTCCGTGCAGGTACATGATGGAGGTGTTAGGCTGCGGGCGTTACCTGGCTAGACAGAGCAGTCATTTTACCTCCGGGTCTGTGGTGGCCATCCTGACGGCGCACTCCCTGTTCGCTGACAACCCGCCAGCACCAGTTCAACATGTGCAGACTGCCAGCCAGGAGGAAGGTAAGACTGAAGAAAGATAAAGGTCGTCCCCAAACACTTTTTAGGTTGTTGGAGAGTGAGCTGTTAGAAGCCTCACTTTTCTCGCAGCCAGCTTTAGGGTGGTGCCTATCTCTTCTCCATCGTTTCCTTACCTTCCCCAACCCTATGTGGAGTCAGGTACCCATTTCTGACAGCTGGATCGACTGGGTGTAGGAGGGGGTGCTACGCCAGTGTTCTAACGATAATGTCAGAAAAAACACCCGTCCCTCCAAGAGTATAAAGGTGAGGGAAAAATGTTGAATTGAGATGAGAATAACAATACAACATTTTCATGAGAGAGGAAATGAGGTGTCTGTATGACCTGCCCATGGAGGAAACGAATGTTGACTTGCTGCTGTGATACATATAACTGTTAAGCAATATTCTCAACGTGTGTGTAACCCGCTCCCTCGCTCTGTGTGTGTGTGTGAGTGAGAGAGGGGAGGGAGGAGTGTGGGTGCGTGCAAGGGACTTAGAACGAGAGCAAGGTATTCCAGACTTGTAAATACATACCCGACAAACCTCATTCCCCTACACCACACATACAATTTTCTTTCTCTCATTTCCAGGGGTGTCCATTGAGAATATCAAGGAGTTTGTCAGCAAGTGGCGTCCTGTGTGGCAGAGCAATGGCTGAGCTCCTGGCCAAGCTAAGGGACTGTCGTCCTTGAATTACACAACAAGCCTTCGTGACCGTGTCTCGGGAGTGAGTGCCCTCGGTAACCACTCGACAACAGGCGGAAATCAGCGGTCATGCGCGGCAGCAGTGCAGAGGGGTACTTCTGGCCTTCTGCCTTAGCCACCGCCAGTGTCCACCCCAACTCGCCTGTTGCTCGCGTACCCACCCACACACCTACCCCACTTCTTGGTTCTACAGGGTGTGTGTTTGCAGGTGGATCGTTTGTTGGCTGCATCTTTGTCTTTGGAGACTTTAACATCAGTCTTTGGTTTAACGGGGATGAGGGAATCAGTGATTTAAGATGATCGTGATAATGATGGCAACGATTACGGTGATAAATATGATGAGAATAATGATGATGATGATGATGATGACTAAACTGATGATAATAAGGATATAAGAAGTAGTCCAGATAATAATGATGCTGATTGCAATGACAGTGCTTATGATCAGATGCTATGCTCTTGCTGTAGGAGTTTTTCCGTTGAAACAAAATCTACCTTGAGAAGTAGGCTGTCGCGTCCCTTTGAACTCAAAAGGGACTTGCTTAATTACCTTCTGTTAGTTTCACTTATTAAAGCATGATGGATGAGAGGAAAAGACGCTGAAGTAGGTTCTCTGTCTTTGCAAACATCAGCCGTGAATATCAAGTTATTTGAGATGATGCCTTTTCAGAGCTTGCAGCAGTAGATGATAGTACCGTCTGTAACCCTACTGGCACAGTTTCTGGTATAACAGTAAACAGGGTTGGGGTTTGTTTTGGTTTTGTTTGGTTTGTTTATTATTTTTTTTAATTCATCTATATTTGTACCCGATAACCTTTTAATGCTTTTTATTTTCCGTTTGTTTTAAGTAACAGCGTGCATATTTTATGAGCCAATCAAGCTGTGCACAGCCAAACCACGGTTTTATGTAAGGCGTGTGCCTGTGCGTGCACGTGAGGACGCTGTATGTATGTGCGTGAAAGAACTGGAAGCAGCAGACTTCTTTCAGGAAGGGAACTAAACAGCTGATGATCGGACGTGTCATGCGAGAAAATGTTGGGAGGGAAAATCACAAAAGGACGTGGAGTATGGTGATGTTCACCATCTGGGTAGATGCTTAACTCCACCCCAAATCCCTTCTGTCTCCCATCCCCACGTCTCCAGCTTCTCTTCCTCCTCCTTTTACGCTCACTTCTGTTACAGTTTTATTTAAAATCCAATAAAGAATACAAATCAGTTTTTTTAAGCAATTTTTTTGTAATCTGTGTAAGAATGTTGTGTTGGAGGGGACAGCAGTAGTGACAATAGCAACATGGGGCACGTTAGTAAACTAAGAACATTAGGTTGGTGAGTAATTGTTTGCCTTTCTTCAAAAGCCTGGATTAATTAATTCCTCTCCAGTCAAAAGACCCAAGCAGATCAAGTCCTGACGCCGAGCCCAGAGGCATCTCTGCACGCGCAGTGGGGTGAATCTTACATAGAATATTGGATTAAATATAACCAAAAAAAAATCTACAGGGTTGCACCCTAGTGAGACACAAGGCATCTCTTTCTCAAGAGGCGCAAGATGGTCTGGATCGGTCATGTGACCCTCTGTCCGTTTTTCGAGCTACCATCGATGGAGTTGACACCGAGGTAGACAATAACAAACTGACTTACAAACTTAGTGGAGCAGACTGGTCATTCCGGTCAGGTACCAGTCAGGGGGTAAATGAATGAGACCAGAAAAAACTCCAGTCTAAAATGATTTCCTTTGCAGAAGCCAAATTGACAATGGCGTACCAAGTAGAAATGTACTTCCAAAGCGGGTTCTGAAGCAATTACATTTGACTTGTCCTGGCTTCGAAATTATTTTCCATAAAATTGCAATTTTGAACCGTCACTTCAAGTTACATATTTTGTGTCGACTTTTACACGTGGTGTCCCTTGCGGTTATTAATGATGTCGCTCGACGCAATGATTTATGTCCCTTGGTGTTGTAAACTGCCTTTCTCGTTACGGCTTATGTCCCTTGTTTATGCAGCATGAGCTCTAGTCACATCAAGGGTCGTGTTTCTGGTACTTAGCAGCTTCATCTCAAATGATGCTCGTGTAACGGATTACGGTTATTTGCGGTTAGCAGCTGTATCTTATTATTAACTGCAGTTTTTAGTGCTGTCATCCCGAACGATCGAGCCGTGTAATGGTCATCGATCCCAGAATCTGCAACTTGGCGACTCTCTCTTCTACCCGACGATGTCTTCCTACTCTCTGTGGCAATCACAGGGTTATGTCAGGTCATACAAGCATCCGAGCATAACAGGCCTGACGACTGACGAGAGGAAGGGAGGGGAGCAGGAAGGTCTGTCGAGAACAGGGGTGGGTAACCTTTTTTTTCCCCCCTCCAACGGCCGTCTGGATTTAGGTAACATCCTTTGAGGAACAAACAAAATAATCAAAATTTTACCTGCTATATTTGGTCAAGCAGTAGTTTTACCCCAATGTGTCAAAATTTTTATAAGATGTACACTCCCAGCCTGAGTACGTGTATATGGAAAGGTCCTCTACCCCGGGTACATGCTGGCTCTCAGCGGCCCTGTAGCCTATAAAATAACACAAGCGTTTATTCGAGCTTTGGATGCCTCGCGTATTTGAAAGAAAAGAAACTTTTTTTCGGTTCGTTTTAGTTGTACACTGTGTGTTGCACTGCGCTTGAAGTACGTGTATCTACAGGTACCCACACTAATTTGAGAAAGTTAATGAGGGGTGGTTTAATTTGTCTGTTTCAAGGGAATCTCCGATGATACGATTGTTTCCCTTTCCTTTCTCTTTAGTCTGGTGTGTGTAAAGGGGTAGGAGGGGTTGAGGGGTTAGACGACGGGGAAGGCTGGAAAGGTCACTACTGTCATTGTACTCTTGCGAGGTCCTCCGACTCGCATGATTGAATTTCACGCTTGAAAGAGAGGGCATTGTGAAAGGTATCTGACGAGGTTTACCAGCTGTAGTGAATCACCAATTTGCCTTGTGGTGGGCTTGGTAACAGCCAGGGAGCCAGATCGCGGCCAGTAAGTCATCGCTACCTCTACCCTCTACCCTCTGCCCTTTAGCCTGTGAGGAGGAGGGAGGGGCGGTCCAGTGGTGTCATAAATCTCTGGTCATCAGGACGGGTCACAGGTTCAAACCGCACAGACAGTTTGTCCTCTGCTACGTGGTCTTTATTTCCCAACCATCCAACTGGTACCCATCAAACAGGGAGGGGGGAAAGTAAGGAAGGGAAAGCAGCGGCACCCAGGTATGGAACCGACTGGTCTGTACACCTAAATAAATTTCCACATGCACGACCAGCTTATGACAAAACTATTAGAGAGGTTATCACATGGTTCTGGCACGATGCTCCTGCCATACACCCAAATCAAAGACAGCAAAAACCTTTACTCCCTGACACTCAATAATTAAAATTATATTTATTATATTATTATTAAAATGACAATAGTACATGTTACCGTTGTGTGTGTGTGTGTTGGTGAGTCAGTATACCTACTGAAACTTTTGGAAACTTTTTTCTGCATGCGTTCGAGCTCCAGACCAGTTAAACTAGTTGTAGCACACCATCCTCTTGAACAGAAAAAAAATGCGCTTTTACCGGTGTCTGCGTTACAGCGAAGACATTAGACCTTTCGTGACAGTCTAATCTCGTGGTCCGGTATATTCTTTTATCTCCCACTACACTTTCTCTGTCAGAGACACTCGTTGGAGCATGCTCCCGGCGCTCATCTCATTGTTAATGCGATGATGACCCCCAGAAATCTTCTCGGATGACTGAACATCAACACATCCTGTCAAAGGACCCTACCGTGACCCAAGAGTTGTTCCTCGTTAGTGTACAACGAGGTCGTCGTTACCCCCTTCTTCACGGTTGGCTGCCTGTCAGTCGGTGGGCCTGGCAGGGAGGCAGGAGATCACGGAGGGATGTTTCTTTGCACTAACCAAACATTTGAACCGTCTGGCTGTCTTATTTTCTTCTTGTCCTGGGCTCCGGTGCATAGGCGGTCTTAACTCGAGTTAAGACCGCAGTTAAGCCAAGCACGCTGTCTTAACCTAAGACGCCTGCTAAGCGCGGTGCATGGGCGATCTCAACTCGCTAAGCAAGCGGTCTTAGTCTTAAAATTTAAGACTGGTCCCCCCAGGCTTAACTCCTTGCTTAGCCGCGACACGCTGCTTACGCATGACCGTACGGCGGCTTTCGTAGTAACAGTGGCGCTTGATCGTGTTTGTTTATGATTTGCTCTGCGTATACCATTGACAGATACAGATTTTCATCTACTTCAGCGATCCATCAAATCCATTTGAAATGTATGACGTCGATTTGTTTCATCGTTTTCGATTCCGTCGAGCGAACATAACAGTGGAAAGTGATTTCGACCATCATTTTCAACGAATTAAAGGCCGATCTATTCCGCCTTTGTTGCAGGTAAGACTACAGTCACCGCCACTATATAAATATATAATTAATAAGTGTAATTGACAGCATTACGTTAAAAATATTTAATAATGTTAGAATGACATGAAAATATAGCTACACAATAAAACAATGGCGTAGAACTGAAGACGGTGTTGATGACAGTGGGTGATGTTTGTTGTTATTATTGATGCTCTCAGGTAAACATGAGACACAAAACCAATACATATTTGGAAAGGAAAAACTTGAACTTTGCAATAAAAGTATGAAAATTTTCTACTTTTCACTCTGGTGACAGCAATAATCCAAAATTTCAGTTTGCTGTACTTGGGTCATATGAGCAGACGCACAATTCTGGCCCATCCACTGTGCTCCAAGTGTTGTTTTAGAGTATGTAAACATTATTAAAAAATTTATGGCATTGTATTTAAGTAAAACAACACAGAATAAAGTAGCAGAGCACCCAGAATCTCTTATATAGTTGGATTTAATACATGTTTATCAATTTGACAGGCAGTTTCTTGAAGTATGTCTCAAGTTGTAAACATGTGACTCAAGAGATAGATAATCATAATAGGTTAATGTTCACATCGTCCTTTTTAACTAAAAATGGACAGTTTTGTTTAGATGTGAATACTAAAATATATAAATCATTGAGGTCAATAATATTTCCTATGTCTTTTGCAGGTGATCGTGGCATTACAATTTTATGCTACAAGCACAATGCAAGTTGTAGTGGCTGACGGCATTGACATGGGATGAATATGGGAGACAGTGGCTACCCGCTGAGGGACTGGCTTAGTTTCCCTTTTTTTTAAATGCAGACAAGGAAAAGAACTCCTCCCCTTTAATATCATATACTTCAGAATATATTTGTGACCAGATACATCCCTGCCAAAGCACAAAATCATCATGTGTTCCATTGTGCTGTCATAATTTCTAACTGAAATGGTCACATTATTATTCAATTTGACTTTGGGTGAATAGCAACATCCACCCACTCAGTTGGTGAACACTTTCAGCAGCTGGCATTACCATCCATTTTCCCATCTGTTTTTTCCGTCTAGTATTGTTACCTCAGCCTGTGCCAGATTTATTTTGATTTCCATGATTTGCAATTCTTTTTTAAACAGATTCAAGTTCACTGTCAGGAGCTACAAAGTTTTCATTCTCTTATCTTTGTTGTGCATTCTTTTGTATCATCAGGTATTTTGCTTTCTTCGGGTGACCCAGTTGACGGATGGAATTCTGGCTGCTTGGTACATCACCTTGTGTGTTTTATCTGACAGTCAAAAAGATTTTTTTGAGAAATGTGCAGCTGGTTAGGCCTAAGCCGCTTTGATGGCTTTGAATATTGCTGTGTGGCTCTCTGTGTGGTCTTGATGCTGCACGAAAGAAATGTTTCTTAGAACAATTGATTCATGACTCTTCTACTTGGGAGCACTGAGTACTTACCACCGCATTAGGTTATGTAAAGGTATTGTTTGAATTACTCTTCTGTGTAAGGTTTCTATATAAATAGATTATTGTGTTGCTTGTTATTCTTTGTGATGCCAAGTAACTAGTAAAAAGCAGTTATGTTGATATTTACTACATGCTGCTAGTAGGATTGTGAAGGACATGTTTCTCTCTTTAGAGTTAATATTTAGCACTTTTCACTGGACTCAGGTGTAGCCATTTCAGAACTTCATAACATCTTATTTGCAACTGTTTAAGAATGTAGACACTGCAAATCCATGTCATTCAGAAGCTGAGTGTCTACTGGAATCTAAACTGTAGAACACTGGTACTGTAACATGCATTAGACTTGTAGTTAAAACTTGTTAAATGTCCAAACTGACTGTGGATGTAAAGACAAACCTGCTGTGTACATCTCCCAAATTATGTCATAGTCTGTGTTTGGCACTTGAATTAAACAATTTATAATTTTAAGCCAGCTGTGGAAAATTATATGTAGCTGCCCTCTCTAAAAGTACAAAAACCTTGGTGGCTTTTCCTTAATATTTCATGTTTTGTTCAAAAATACCATCAGGAATATCTGTGATATAAAGTACATTTTTAAAATTTCCCATTTGAAAACATCATCATCTGAAATGTTCAATTCATTGTTGTTTGTTATACATGAAAATAATAAATCTGCATATACTTCTAGCAAAAGCATTTCCATTGTTGAATTAGAAGATTGAACTGGAGTGTTCTATATTGCACCTCCTATATATGTCAATATTATTTTATTACTCTCCCCTATCATGAAAGACTTCTGGAGGAACCAGCGTAAATGATTCACCACCTGTAACAAAAACTAAATCAGAAATGTATCTAGTTATTTTAAATAAATGTATTTCGGATGGAAATACTTATTTTCAAACTGGCTGTTGTGTGCTGACTATAGGCTTTGCATTTGCATTCTCTCGGTATCTAGAGCTTTTTCTGCGGATAACACAGACGTAAAAAAAAGAATTTCTACACAGGTAAACAAAAAGACCAACCTTCGATGTTTGTGCCTACCATCAGTTCTCTGAAATCATCTACCAAAATATTTATCACTTTCTCCTTTCATCACGGGTGTTTCTGGTGGCACCCTGTCCGCTGATGGATGTTTTTGACGATATCGAAATGAAATTATGGAAGATCTTAAATTCGTTCATTTCTTTCTTATTTCATTTTTTCTTTTTCTGGTAAAGCATCTTCTTCTCCCTGGTAACCTCCTCGATTAAGACTAATAGTTCGCTGTCGCACATCTCTCCTTCGTTTCAGCCATGGTGCGCAGACGAATTTCGCGGCTCGGCACCATCGCTGTAGCGCAGTTTTCATTGGTGGAATATACGGTTGGCAAGGGAAGCCTCGGCCGCTCCCCGGACGAATTTATTTATATCGCTGACCTCGACCGCCGGGCTGACCTGACCCGGTTCTCAGCTAAGCAAGGGGCTGAGATCGCTCATGCAACAGGCTTGAGACCGCGAACTTAGCCAAGACGAAAAGCGAGTTAAGCAAGGCATCTTAAGACGAAAAGTTAAGACCGCCTATGCACCGGAGCCCTGTATCCGGTCCAAACCAGCAGAGCAGGACGATCTCCGCGACCTCCTGTAACTTTTGGTGTCTTGACTTCCTGTAATTAAGTTTAACAGTGGTATGAAGACAAGGTTGGTTGGTTTATTTGATCGAAAAATTTTTATACCTATGCTGATGGCAAAAAGAAAAACCGACGGCGAGCCATGGGAACAGGTGTCACAGCAAAAAGGGTCCTGAGATGAGATCTGAACCTTCGACCATAAAAGTATCCACCTTCAGGGTAGTGGCAATTATCACCATTTCTTCCTACCCCTGCCCCACCAGCACCCCTGATATTATCTTTAAAAGCTTTTCAGATCTCCCACACTCAATCCACTATCCTACATATTATTCCTGCCTTCGTTTGTCGACAAACCAGACAAACCAAGACAGTTTGACTCCTCCCATTTGAGAGAAGACTCTCTGTCCAATGTCCTGCTTCGTTACTTGTCCTCTCTGTACTGTAACCGTGCCCCCACACATCCCAACTGACAACAAGATACAAGGTCTTTGCTGTAAAGTAGTTGCTTGCCTCGGGTCAGAAAATCCGTGTGATCTAGCTCAGCCAGACCCACTTTCTTACAGATAATGATCTAGCGAGGGCCCGCCAGTGAAGAGGCAGTCGCTTCTGGCGCCCATCACAGATTTACTTGTCGCCCTCGCCGCACCGAAGACGTAGGCCATGACATTCTTCTCATTCAAGTTTTGGTGAGGGCGAACTTTCAAAATAAAATAAAAAACTAGACCTTGTCAGCTTTATTCTCGTTCAATGGTGTAGAACTCTGTAAGGTCTGCCTCATCCTCACGCTCTAGTATATTTCTATGGCTGCCTTCAAGACTAGTTCCCTAGCGTTATAGCCTTTTGCCTTCCAGCAAATATGAACGAACATTTGACCAGGTTTGGCAAAGATTTTAAATAATCGTCATGAGAGAAAATCTTGACACATTCGTCCATGTGTCCGGTTTAGAAGGATCTCCTGGCCCCTAACAATGGTGGTCTTCATCGCTGGCCTCATTTGTGTGTGGTATTCACCGGTGACTGCCGGGACAGAAGTACGCTTACAACACTCAACTGGACATCCGCGTCATGGAAGAGTCGTGAACAGAAGATGGATTTCCGCATGAACGTCAGACGAAACTTCGAAGGAATGACAACGATGATAACATACCTGTCATCGCGTTCAGACTAGTACCCCGGTCTTGACATTATGACCTCGAGGTCGGACTTTGTCTTGTAGATTAATCTTCGTCATGGCCATAGCCTTTGTCCATCTCACTCGGCGAGTCATGTCTGGCAATAATTTTATCGCCAAAACCTGTTCTGATTGGGTTGCTTGTCTTGTAACTAGTCACTGTGTTGTCTTCAGCTATAGCTACTCTGTCAGAAGTGAGATAATTATTGTATCTGCTGACTGATAATAATAATATTTATTAATTATTATTAGAGTTCAAAAGTAATGTCTACATCCTTTATGATGTCGTTCACTTTCTCAAGGTTCCAAAGTTCCATTGAATGATTGACGAAAATGAAGGTTAGAAAGCATTCCTGGAAAACTGAAGTTGATTCATGGATTATGAATCCGGGTTTAATGAGTGCAGTTATGCCAATTACCATCAGAATACAAATAACCCTCCCCGCTGCCCCTACCCCCCTTCAGGGCGGCAACAGCGGAGACAACTCGTCTTGCGGTGAGTAGTGCTCAGTCCATGAAGGTTTCCTGACTAACACGAACGGCGCCGCTGTGTAATCTGTGGGCGGACGGAGCGACACCCTGCGGCAGAGACAGCTGAAGTCTGTTTGACTTGCGATCACCATCATTACTGCGCGAGACACAGGACAGCTGGTGACGCCATGTCCGGAAGTACGGTTGGATAGCCTCCCTTTGTGTGCATTGCTTGCTTGTCGTGAATCCTTCCGCCAGCCGCACTGACAATAGAAAGGAAGATTGTCTCCATCGTCCCCGCCCCCTCCTGCAAGAGCAGTTGTCGCATATTATTAGAAAATGAAATTAGCGATAATAAGCTGACGATACCCTGTTCCTGCTGAAGAAAGGGAGTAAGAGAGGTACGGTGACGAGTAGATCATCGCAGGAACGGTTGGCATGAAGGTGTTAACATCATGAGGAGAGAAGGATACTAGAGGAGGAAACCGAAGAACCCAGAAAAAAAGCAGAAGGGTAGTCCTGGGAAAAAAAAGGTTTTCCCGCAAGAGATTGAAACCACAACCTTTAGTTCTTCGCTGTAGTGGTTACAGACAACATTGCACGAACGAAGAACGACATTTCCAGACTAAGGGTTGCAACCCTTCACGGTCAAAGTGTTTCCAATTCGTTCGCTCTTTTTTTGTGTCATTTTGTGTATAAATATACACGTGTGTATGCGTGCGTGCTGCGTGCGCGATTGCCCTGTATGGAGAAACGATTGTCGATTCTTCACCGCTCCTTGCATCATGTGAAGTACCTTCATCTATTGTTTATCGTTATTGTTATTTGTCTATTTCTTTTGTGTCATTGTTGTTGAAAATCAATAGTCACAGGTCACGGTCGTTACATAATTCACCTTGTGGCTGAGAATACAAATCTCCCGGCAACAAGAGCGATATCGATGATTACAGTGTGTTGGTCATAATGGTGCATGAAATAACGGAATAGGACATCGGTTCTGATTGGCTGGTTTTCCCGAACACGAGGTAATGAAAGGACAGGGACATCCGCAATGTGTTGTTATTGCAAGGAAAAGGTGAATACGTGATTCCTATCAAAAGACAAAAGCAACAGGGTTCGCTGGGCGTGCGTGCCCTAGGTCAGTATGTAATGGTAGAGGAAACATAGTTGCACCAATGCCTGCTTCACACTCAAAGGGCAGAAGTAGCGGGGCTCGATCGGTGTGCGATAAATCTTGATACCAGGGCAAAAAAAAACAAAGAAATGTTTTCTTTATAAGCCCACCCTAACCTAGGGCCAATGGTCCCACTGTCCTGTAGGCAATCTTGGGGAAAGAAGGGAGTAAACCGCCACGTGGTCAGGCACGACAGTAAAACCGTCTTCCGGGGCTTCTTGGAAGAATGTCGCAGCTGAGGTTGAGGACGAACTGGATCACAAACAGTGAAGGGGAGTGGTTGCCCAAGATGGTCACCTTGTCAGCTGCTGGCGTCTGGTCAGGTCCCTCCGACGACCGATGGTCAGCTTATCTAGTTCCAGTCAAGGGATGATGATGAGGAGGAGGGGTTCACTTGTTCTTTCCCGCCCTCAACTCATACTATCCAAGCTACACCTATCTTCACCCAGGCAGGACTGGGGAGGGTTTTCGTGGGGAGGGTAGGAGGGTGCGATCAAATGACCTTTCAACCCTAGTGAGTCAGCCACTCATAGAAGAAAACTGACCTGGGTGCGTCTGACCTTTTGAGATAGCTCACGTCGATAGCCGGCAGTTCCTCTATTCGACAAAACAAGCCACTCGTTCTGCTTGAGTACCTCAGGCTTCCCTTCGTCTTCGACTCGTGGCGATGAAAACGAGTGGTCTCGCTTGATCCTATCATGGGTATTAATGGCGCTTTGATTGCTTTCTGAATCACACTCGGATTCTCTCCCTTCCTTCTAAACCACGCCACAAGCCAAGATCGAGGTTGTTCTTCGTTTCACATTTCTACCTTCCTCACAAGCTAGAAAAGATGAACATTCTCGGGTGATGTGGATCAGGAAGACACCACACAATTGTCCAGTTATCATTTGCACACAGTTGTGCAACATCAAGCAGCACTAGGTCGATGAAATATAATTAAATGGATGCCGCCTGTTTGATGTCATGAATTCATGTCCACTCGATGGATATCGCCGTGAAAATAATTCTTTTGTGGGTTTTGGACTCCATTCCCATTAGCTTTTTTAAATTATTTATTATTGTAACATAGTTAATGGGCGATACTCTCGGTAGCGGGAGAGAAAAGTCAGACTACACTGGACTGGCTGGTTGGTTGGTTTCTAGCCATTTACGATCAAAGAATAAACAAAGTAATTAAGTGCTATGAGAATGATTAGTAGTAAACATAAGGTAAAGTAACAAAGGAGAGTGGAAGGTGAATATGTACAAAAGTGGTGGTTAAGGAAATAGATATTTACAAGGTTCCTGGAGTTGGGAGGAACAGGCCTCATCTATTTTTCTTGAATTTATTTTGGTAGATGGCGTGCTAGTATAATGCGTAACTATTGGCTTCAAACGGCTTTAATATTTTTTTTAAAAAAACCACTGATGTGTACTTTTGACAGGAATGATAGAACACGCGGGAGCCAGTCACATGACAGCCCTCTCCCCTTCTCTCTCTCACACACCTTCAGCGCGGTCTCCACCCTTCATCTCAACACAGTTTAGACACGGACTGGAGGGAGCAAGTGAGGTTAGTCGACCGTGAAACACCCCGCGGAGGCTTTTAAGCCGACAACAGAGTTCTAATAACGGTTGACAGGTCAGCCATGTCATCAGATTCCTGATAATCCGCGAGGTCAGTTTTTTTCTTTTTTTTCTTTTTTTTTTTTTATAAAGAGCTGGATTGTCCCATCAGAGCCGAGAAAAACCTCAAAGAGGAGCCGAGGCCATGACAGCGACGTGGAATGTTCAAATCTCAAACCTTGCGTGAGTTCGAGGAAATGCGAGGGTGAAGTCATGAGTCACGTGTCTGCTGTGACGTAGGATGTGACTGCAAGGTTACATAAAGAGGTGACATATTTTTATTTCTTTATTGCACTGATAAATTTGCGTATTCTTTAATGCTGCGTTCAGATCTTTTCGTCGAATTAATTTATTTTGTATTTTGTATCACAAATAAATCAGATGGAAATCTGTTAAAGTTCTAATAGTCTGGCCTTTCGAATAACAGAATAAAACACTTGACTTCGTGTTATTATCTAGAGGCGGTAACAGTTTTCGGTGATGTAACGTGTCACAGTTCCCTCCAGTCAAGGGCGTCACGGTGTTTGACCTCCACCACCCCAATACTCCGCCCTCGGAGCCTGTGAGAGCATGCGCAGTGGTGTGGAACTCGTGGCTCTCTACACATGTCTGCTCTATTGACGCCTTGTTGTTTTGTGCCCGCGGGATCCCGCCATGTCTGAGCAGTGGGATGTGAACCGCGTTCAAACTATTTTCATTAGCTATCCGAGAGTGACGTCCCTTCCCTCAGGTGGTACGATCTGTGGCGACGCCAGGCGGACCGTTGAAAGCCACCGGCTTGCCACCCCATCCCTCAAAGCCAGTCTCGCACTTGGGGTGGGGGTGGAGTGCGGGGGGGGGCTAAGGGTAGGGGGCTTGAGGCTGGGGTGGCATGTGGTGGGGGCTAAGGGGAGAGGACGTGTGGCTGGGAAGAGGGTGTGGAGGGTTGAGGGAGGGGGGTGGATAAGCCACCCACTTACTAGGTCGCTGAGAATCTGGAAGGTAGGGAGGGGGAAGACGAAGCTGTACCACGAATCCACATGTTCGCTGCCCACATCACCAGTTTGTCTGCTAACTTCTAGGTAAAAGCTACGGCGTTCTTGTTTTTGTTTTGTTTTGTTTTGTTTTTTTTTTTTGTTAAGTTTACAGCTTTTGAAAAAATCGAAATGGTGGAGGAACAAGACACGCCTACCCCACCACCAGAGCGAGAAAGAAAATTTTTAATGGCTGCACACCACACACAGAGTTAAAGACGGATGTGATGTGGAGGGTGATGATCTCGGTTATAAAATCACGCACGTGCGGACAAGAGAGCCCACATAAAATGTAGACTAAAAGACAAACACAAACAGCAAGCAAGATAAAAGACAAGTCAAATAGAGTTAGAAAAATCATCATAAAATCCGATGTCTCCATAAAGTTGCTTGGCTTGAACATCTCGCTTTCAAAACAAAAAATTACGAAAAGGAACCGGTTGCATACCCGCAATAGTTGGATGTGGATGCTAGCAGTCAGCTAAACTGACAGTGTATGATACATGATAAACATTTAGCTCTGTGGGGGACCGTGCATCACGTGACGTGAGGAGCCCGTGTCTCTGTAAGACCCCCCGAGGAGGAGGTCGAGGGAAGCATCAGCGTTTAGAGAGCCACAAATGAAGTGATCTGTGACTGGCGCATCTTGAGGAGAGAGCCGGGTAGGAGGGTAAGGAGGGTTGGATGGCGGGAGAAGGGTCTGGACCCACGACTTCCACGAGCGTGTCTGGTGTAATCGATTACACTCACGTGTAACGCAGGCGCAACGGAAGTCGCCAGCCTGAGCTGTGTCAAAAATCGATGATTTTACAATGATTATTGATTAATGAGCCCAACTACAGGTCTGAATGCGTGCAAATTAGATACGTGTAGGTCTGTGCGTACGTATGAGCGCGCGCGCGCGTGTGTGTATGTGTGTGTGTGAGAGAGAGAGAAAGTTAGGAATATATGGTTTTCCTTTCCTCCTTCCTTCATATCCAATCTGTGTACACGAGTTTCCTCTCGCCACGTGTGCATGACAACATTTACACAATTAAACCTCGGTCACATTCCCCACAGGACATGAACTCTGTCTAGTCTGTCTTATCACTCCCCACTTGAGACTATCACAACATCACACAAGGCGCCAGTCAGTTCCCGGTGAAAAGTGAAGCCTATTTTCACAGGTAGAAGTGGAAACATCTGCCTGAGTTAGAAGGAATTGAGGGGAGGAGAGGAAGGAACAAGAGAAGGGTATAGGGACAGACAGACAGAAAGAAAGACTGGGAGGATATAGACATCTGTGCTGCCATGCGAATTTAAAGTAAGTGTGCTGGTTGTTTGAAATGTTCAGCAGACCCACAGAATTTTAAAACGCATTATTATTTTTTTAGACATGTTCATTAAGATAGACGGAAACACACACACAAACATCCGAACATATATTTTATAAAGGTATAATGTTCATTTAGACTAAAGTAAACAGCATTTTCGCCACACCTCTCATCCATCATCACTCCTTGCCTGACTGTGTTTGTTATATCAACAATGACTACAAAGAATAACAACTTGTCCAAGGACTTACTAAGAACAATACACGATGGCATATACCCACGATACATAGTCTGTTATTTCTTGTTTAACTTTTGTTAACCCGTGATTAAAATACACAAACATAGTCACAAATAAATAATATTCTGGAGAAAAAAATAAAAAGTACCACATACACACAAGATACACTGATCAAACCACACTACCAGCTGAATGAATAAAACTGTCAGAAGGACAGATCGGTTTGCCAGAAACAAGGGGGAGTATGGAATGGTGGGGATGGGGAGTGTATCGTGTTTCGTATTCTAGCTCTCACAACAAAATGTGATGGCTCAGTCAAAGCAGACCCCACATTAATGTCTGGCTATGATGGGGAACGACAGAGAAAGTGGTGGACTGTTCAGTGGATGGTCAGATGGACACAGTCCTCTCTCTCTCCGTGGGAGCCTGGCGTCAAGTCGCTAATCGTGATGGATGCCACAGGCGGTAAGGACTTCCACTCCTCCCCCTCCATCTCCCCAACTCCAAATATACATGCACACTCCCCCTTGGTTCCATGGCAAGGGAGGCAAGTGTATCATAAGAGGGAGTGGATGTGTGGTTGAGCCAATTTTTCTTGTTTTTCTCCTTAAAATAATAAGTAATGAGGTGCAATTGTTTCTGACAACGGAGTAAAACTCAGTGTAAAATACTTTTTTATCCTGAAAATTTGGGTTAATACTCCTTTCTTCCGTTTTTGCCGATCATTCATTCATTCGTCCCTTGACTGGTTTCGGTCGTTTGGGTGGTGGATGGTCAACAGGTCCTACACAGGACAACCATCTCAGTCCACTTTCTCTGACCTTCTGTTCGTCGCCAAGCAGTCCAGCAGAGATGCCGCTCGTCGGCTGGTACCCGTCAAGGGATGAATAAATGAATGAAACTCTGTTTACATGGTGCCGGACAGTCGAATCTCTGGTTATTTACTGAGTGTCACAGCGTGTCAGTCTGTCAGCATCCATCGGACTCTCCGTAAACAACATCCCCCGCCAGCCTGCTTGTGTCACTAACCCCGGGCTGTGACCAGAGGGCGTGACCCAGGTTCAACTCTGTGTGATGCAACAACACAGTGGGGGCAGCCCCACCCAGGCCATGTAACGTATCATAACAGCTTATGTCACGTGACACTACTTACAGGCGGACTGGCGCCATGGTCGAGAATTCTTTTGTGTCATCGAGTCAGTGAGTCTCGTGCTGACCTCTTATTATCCTTCCCACCCCAGGTGAAGAGAGATTTTGGAAGCAAATGAAGCACTAGGATTGTTCATGAAAATGTTTACTTTTTCCAAGTTACAGCTTACGAGAAAACTTGAACCATCATTAATGAGGTTGTTTGTGGACAAACGTGACGTCACATGTAGGGGGAAAGGGTATTTCCCTAGGTAGTATTTTTCACTTCACTTCACCCAGTTAAAATTTCACCGATCTCGACCTTTAAAAAAATTTGCTTGAGGGTCGTTACACAACTGTTGATGAAGTCTTCACATCGGTTATCGATGGAGTCGAGTGTGACCCACGGACAAAGGTCATGCCAGACGTCACACATCGGACATTCACTCCTGCCTGTGTGAATGTGTGAATCCGACACGATCCGCGCAGCCCGGCGCCTGGACAGACGTCACACATCGGACATTCACTCCCTCGGCGGATGTGTGACCGTCACGTGATCTGCTGGCCCCTGCAGGGTGCTGCTTTAATGGCGAGTATGGTACATATCCCGGGTCGATGCTTGATCGCATCCACTTCATAAAGGTCCGCTAGTTACGTCAAGCAGAAAGGCACAGCGTGCCACGCGCATGCTAAATGTATCTGTTATTTTCATGTCCACCGAGCTTCGACCTCAGGAAGGGACAGCGGGGTGCGGGGGTGGGATGCGAGATGAAGAAGAGAGAGAGAAAAAAAAAAAGAAGACGGAGAGAAAAGCAGAGGTGGGGGTTTGAGTAGGCTTGCTGACAAGCAGTGGTGCCTTGTGAAGGAAGAGAGAGTGAAAGAGCGATGGAGAGATGGAATACGAACGAGAAAGAAAAAAGGAGAAAGGTATGAGATAAAGAACGAGAAGGGGGAAGAGGCAGAGAGGTAAATAAAGGCAGAAAGGGGGCAGAAAAACAGAGAGAGGGAGGGAGGAAAGGCCTAATTTGCATTGCGTGCAGCACAGGCTCTGGGCACGCGGGTTCCGTCACGTGCTCAGCTTTGTTCCCTGCGGACACTTCCGGTGGCGCAGCCGCCCCGCCGTGGCGACAGACCTGTTGGACAATGTCGGAAACGTGCGCTACATTACCATCGCATGCCAGACCTTCACAGCGCTTGCCGGCAGATAAAGATGAATGCGACAAAAGAAGCGGGCCCACTTCGGCCCGGCTCATTTCAACTCCAACGGTTTTCGATGATGAATCAGCACCCCACTCCCTCCGCTCTCTCTCTCCTCCCACTACTCCCTTTCAAACTCGAGAAAAAGAAGTAGATGTCGGTCTGCAAGATGTGGACAGAAGAATTTTCGATCTCCTTGTGTAAGCCACATGCCTTGGAGTCCAGAATATGTTATCCCCGTGTATGTCATTCAGCTATTCTCTCATTTCGTCCATCTGTTCGTCCGGTTGCCTGTCTTCTTGACCAGCTTGACTAAAATCCTGACTGCCTGTCCACCTATTTTCTGACATTAACTTTCAAAGCAAATCGTAAACTTCTCGGTAGACATGAGCTGCTACAGTCGTGTCAACGAATATTTTTAGTATACACCCTTGCAAAATTTTCTCAACCTTTAAAGACATCAACCTTAGCGTATACGCATACGAAAACGCAGGGTCTCTCTCTCGTCAGCGCTGGGACTTGCAGGATCACGTGATCCGAGAGGGCTGTAGAGTTTCTGCAGAAAACCGTTTGAGTTTTTTTTGACAAGAAAAGATCCTCAGGTGCAAAGGAAAGATGCACCCGCTCACGCAGTCCAGTAACAATTCTTTATCCTCGGTGTGGCCAGAGCGAATTTCATTTGTGTCCAATCGACACGCGGACGTCAGATTTTACGGTTGACAGCGTGGGCAGGTAATACGTGTTACACGCATGCGCGTCGCTGTTCAGAGGGTCTATTCTGTAGCGGCACCATGTTGCCATACGCCTGATGAACGAATGAACGCGCTCAATTACACGTGAAAAGAATCTTTTTGTAACTCGAACTTTTCTTTGAAGATTAGAACAGTGTTAATTGTAAAACGAAGCCGACTTTCACAACTTTCTTTTTCTCAAACGAAGCCTTTCAACCTGCATCACTTGAGTAGAATTCCAGAGAGGTTCAGAGGGAGAAAATAGAATTAAATAGGTACAGACAAAGAAGATTGATTGATTGATTGATTGATTGATTGATTGATTGATTGATTGATTGATTGATTGATTGATTGATTGATTCTGTGCATTTTCGCACTGAAAGAACCTGACTCAGAACGGAGTGTCGATCTTTTTCCGACAACGGTGCCAGTGACGTCACCATTAACATCCCTCCCACGTGATACGCACTCGACTATTAGATCACTTCCACAACAGTCTCGAACGGAAGTTGTTGGTCGCCGCCAACGGGTGCAGGGCTGGGTAGAAGGGAGGTAGTGTAGGGACTTGGGTTGAACCTTCGGTAGGTGTGTTGTTGACCCTCACCCACCCATCCACACAGTTTTTTTTTTTCTTTCTTTCTCTCAGACCCGCAAGGGTCTAAGCCGGGTGGCGCTAAAAAGAACGAGACTGGCGAGGGGTAGGAAGGGTGTGGGTGGCATGGCTTTAAACGTTTGCCTCGACTGGGTCGAGTAGGGGCATATTTACACAGCCACTCAAACAGACTGGGCCATCTATTCATTACAGCGTTTACTCAACTGTTCGGGGAAGGCAAAAGTGTGCACGCCAACACACTTCACACTCTCTCTTCTGTCTCTCTCAAAACCAGCTGCGCAGAAGACGTATTTATCTAGCTTCTTACATCGCACATATTTGTTTTATCTTTTGTTTGTTTCGGTTTTTTTGTTGTTTGTTTTTGTAGCATCGACCATCTGCTCAATTATTACTTTATCTCTATCTCTCCTCCTGTTCTCTCTCCAACCATCATTACTCGCTCAACTTCTCTCACGTCGGATATATTTGTTCTTCGTCGAATCAACCATTTGCTCAATTATTCTTTGCGCCTCACTTTCTCTCTCCAACCTACATCCAAGAAAACTGTCATTACTTTCTCAGCTTCCCTCGTTTGTCCTTTGTTCCATCGACCTTTTGCTCAATTATACAATGGATGTTCTCTCCTCTTCTCTTGTTTTATCTCCCCCTATCCTCTCTCTCTCTAAACCCACTCCCGAGAAAACTGTTATTACTTTTTAGCTTTGCTCACATTCTACATATTTGTTCTTTGTCACATCGACCATTTGCTCGATTCTACTATTGACGTGACTTCCTTTCTTGTCCCTCCGCGAACGTTTGTTCACCTACACCGAGTGTTTGCCGTGTGACGTTCTGTCTGACGCTCTCTCACCGGCGTCAGCCTTGTTAGCCCTCGCCACAGTGTTGACGGCGCCATTTCTCGGGCGCGAGGGGGCAACAAAACATCTCTGGGGACATCAAGTCAGGTCAGCATGACGAAAGAGGAGGAAACAAAAAAGAGTGATGGGTTGGGATGTGTGGATGGAGTGGTGGGTGTTTGTTGTGGATCACGCATGCATGATGGATGCGGAAAAACGTGTGAAGTCTTCGCCACCACGAATATCAAAAAATAAATCGCATATGTGTGTGTGCGCGCGTGCATCGTGTACACGTGTACATGCACCACTGACATTATTTCTCTTGATGACGAAAGTCTCTCAAAGCCGTTTCTTCACTTGCCCGTGATATATCTGTCTGTCTGCTAATCTTTCCTCTCATTAATTTTCATCACTCCCACTCCATCTGTTGCAGAAATATTCTGTTCTCAACACACAAAAAGTTTGTTTAAAAAGAGAGAGAAAGAAAGGCCTGCATGCGGTGAAGGCAGCAAGCAAACAAAGTCGTTTATTGCCGTGTCTTACCCACCCGTCCCACTCACACGCCTGTTAATAAAGGGAGGCAATGTTTTTTTCCGCTTGCCTGCTGCTGCCAGAGTTAACGTCCAAGATGGCAGAGGTGCGTGGCGCGTCGCTAGGAGCTAGCTGCATGGCTAAGGTACAGCTGTCAGCTAAAGTGCGTTAGCCACGAGTGTCCCACCCCAACAGCCCAAGCTCTCGTGTGCGCGAGATGCAGACTCCACGGAGGGTTGGGGAGCGTCTGGGAAAGAGGAGAGGATGGATGCTCCAAGAGTATGGCGCCATCTAGGCAGCTTAGCAACACAGACCTCAGGCCATTGATTCTGTCGAGCTGGGGCTGGGTGGCAGTGGAAGCCGCTTTGGTGGCGCTGTGGAGCACGCGCTTCATCCTGGCAAAACGGGTCTGAACACTGTTCACGCTAAGCCGCCATGGAGCACGTGGTGCCCGTAGTTGTGTGGACAAGCCAGGAGGACTACCAACTGCCGGCTGGTCACCTTCTAGTCGTGGACCTCTTCTGGTCAGGTGTCGAGACGTCTTCTTGTGGTCTTGTGGGAAACGTTTGACGTGTGTGGTTATGTAGGTGTATTCACACACACACGTTCATAACTGTTACCTTTTTTGGCCAGGTTAAAAGTTACCTTGTCTCGCCAAGCGTCAAAAGTGTTGCTGTCCTTACACAGGTGTCAAACGTCAAAGGTGTTGATATGGCCAGGTATCCAACTCATCGCCTTGTTAGTCGAGTGTTAAAAGTATTGCAGTCTGTGGCCATGTGTGGAAGATCTTTTCCCCCCTACACGGCGAAAGAAAGTACATAACTGAAAAATAAAATACTAAACTCGGGGAATATGACCAACCTTCATCTGCTAGAGAACCCGTTTCTTCTGTACTGGTAGTGCAGCTACTTCGGGTATGTGTACGTGCGTGCGTGTGAATGATGGAAAGAGAAAAAGAACATGAGCCAAAGACAAATAAAAAAATAAACGATGGACAGACGTGTGGGGTGGTGCTGGAGAAGGTGGTGGTCGTGGAGAGGAAGGAGGGAGGGGAAGGAGTGAGTAAAACGACCTGCCGCTGATTATGAGAAGAGGGATATATGAGCGCCGTTTGAGATTATCTGCTCCTCCCCTTCCCCTTTCTTCCTGGATTTGTCCCTGGCGGGATGTCAAACACGGGCATCATGTCGACAGCACCGCGCCGTGCCGCCATCTTGGAACACCCCGCGTCATGTACCCGACACGCAAATCAATGCTCGCGCGCAGGTCCCCGGTATTTGGACAAATGCACGTGCAACTTGCTCGCTCATAATCGGCGCGTTTGCACAGCCCATCGAGCGGGCTGGCGAGGGAATTATTATTGCCAGGCCATCGGGGCCTCGATACTAGCGTGTAGACTCAATCTGCTCGACAGTTGCGCAAATATTAGCTCTCCCGCCAGAGCGCAAACAATATTTTGTATAATATTTATCTTTTCTGGTTGGGCAATCGCCCTGAGGGGTTTGCCGTGTCAATAACCAAGTGGCGAGTTTCGATTAAAGACGAGAAGGTGGATGGGGCTCAGCCGGCCCGTCCGATAGCGAGAGAAAGAAAGAAAGGGAGGGAGAGAGGGAGAGAGGGAGAAAAGCTTGCCCAGTGAAGGCCATGTTGGATGAGACAACGAGAGAAAGACGGTGGTGGCCTGTCGGCGAAGTTTATCGACAACAAGTTATCAATGGCTTCCATGCCTGCCGTTGTCAGCGCCTTCGACGACAACACGTTTTTTTTTTCTCTTCGCACAGATGTTTTCGTAGCCGTGCTGCTGCAGACTTCTTAGCTGTAGGTCTGACTTAACTAAGACCAGCTTTAACTAACTTAAATAAGGCTTAATTATGGTTGTTCTAGGATGGTGTACATTCATAACTGTTTGATCTCAAACGCACACAAAGAACACTGGCATGGCTATACTGGGCTACAGTCTGTCTCTAGGTCCTGTCCAAGAGGCGGTAAGTTTTTAAAGATTCACTTTGATGTCTCTGACCACGTGCTGCGAACCTCTCATGCTCAAACGGAGGATCGCACGTTGCGGTCAATAAGTCGATAGAACTTAGTCTGCCTGGCTGAATGGCTGGTCGCCTGTGTGGTTTTACCGTTCCTCTCTCTCCTTCCCCTAATTAGCCTCTTTTGCAGATTAGCAGACTGAGCCTCGGAGCTCACAAAAATAACATATATAATTCTCTGGTCCCACAGATACATCCATGTGCTAAATTGTCAAGTAAATGGATTTTCACACACACACACACAATCTCTCTTTTTACAAGCACACAGACAGGGAGGAAAAAAAAAAGAGAAATATCCCGATCAACCTATAAAGTCCAAGTCTGGCGTATCAGTTGCTATGGATAGACCAGGTGAAGGCGATATAGGTCTGCGATAGATAGAAAAAGTTAATCAATGTTTATATATACCTATCAATGTAATGAGATCAAACGTTTAATGTAGAATATATGGCTGAAGAAAAACTATTCGGCTGGTTCATTCACTGGAGGTTATATCTTTATATCTTATCTACATTCTCAGTTCACGGATGCAGTGGTGTCGTCTGCACATCATCACACCTGAATGAACCGCCCACTGCACTTCTCTGTCGCCTGTCCATCGGCGGCAAGAAGACAGGTGAAGCGGAAACCACACAAACCCTGGCTTGTCTCCAGCGAACTATTTGTCTTTGTTGCCAGTTCTATATATCAACCTGTATGTAGCTTCCACAGGACAATGGCGCCGGTTCTATAGAAAGTCCAGTCTGCGATACCTTAACCAGCTAAATGGCTTTTATTCAGCGATGGCCTCTGCACAATCGGTAGCAGACAACTGCACGCTATCATATTACAGTCATTTAATCTTCAAATAAACCTGATAAATTTACTGTCGACATTAACTCTTTTTGTTCGACTGTTCAGGTAAGTGAATGCCGTAGTTGCGTCCATTCTTTGTCCACCATCCATCTTGCTCGTTGCCAGGACATTGAGCGCTCACACTAACACCAAAAAAACGCAGAAACCATTCATCAAGGGAGGTTCACACTCCTGTACAAACACATCAAACAATAGCTGATGGCTACCAAATACCGGTGGACAAGTACGAAATGTTTGTTGAAAAAAGGTTCAACGCACATGCAAGCACCAGAAACAGAGGTGTAAACATCAGGCCATTATTTCTCTCTTCTGCCTACCCCCTGGTAGAAATAAATAGATACAAGGTTATTCAGCCACAAATGAGAAATAATACTAAGAGACAGATCAAATGAATGTGCTTGAAAGAATAATGCAAATAAAAGAAAAACCCGTAAAACATTTTTGTTTGTCATGGTTATTTTGTCTAGCCCCCAGCAACTTTCCAGTCTCTCATCTAACCCCTCTAGCTACACTTGTAATACCGACCTTATTGTTGGTCCCTTGTTTATTTTAGTTCTCCCTCACGACTCTTTTATTTCTCTGTCAACATGTTAAAGCTAAGATAATGAACACTACTGGAATTTACTATATTATGCAGCTGTGGCCCTTGACAACCGTGACGATTACTGCAAAGATTTTCTGCGCCTAACCTCCTAACCCAACTCTCCCGCCATGACCAGGGGGTCTTTGACCTCCTGAACAACCCTCCAACCCTAGCAGCTGTATATTCATTCTTCTTCAAGAAGGTAGCACCTACCTTTTTCACAGGCTTCGAGAAAAAAAACTATTTTGTTATAGGTCATTCGCTAACACTTTCCTGAAACAAGCAGGCAGACAAGTATCATTCCCTCGACATCTCTCCAGACATGTCCATTGATCTGCCTATTAATGGCCGCTAAAGTAAAAACAAAATAATGTTGTTTTCAATAAATTTTTTTTAGACAGTTAAAGCCCCCTCTTTATGCAATCTGTAAACGAGAATCCGGAGATAAAAATTTCTTGATTGCAAAGTCGTTGAGAATGGTCCTCTTCCTGCCTCCTACTCTGGACATATGTCACAACGCCGATCTTTACGAACAACAATAATAAATAGCAAATAACCGTACAATATTTATGTACTTAGTCTCCCTTCTCTGTTTGCCGTGGAGCCGCTGGGCAAATTTGCACAAACATTCATCGCTGGTGAAGTGTTTAATCAAACACGCCGAAAGGGCTAGAATGTTCTTCAGGGCTTGTCTGAGCCCTCGCCCGTGAATGCCGCCTGCCTAATAGACTTGGCAGGATACACCATTGAATGCCAGCGATGTTTCCTCTAGTCGATAATTTTTTTTTTTTTTTTTTTTTTTTTTTTTTTTTTTTTTTTTTGAGAGGGAGTTTAAAGGTTAGGATATTTATGCTCCTTCTAGCGTTTCATGTTTCTCTCTCTCACACACACAGAGCTAGACAGACACGAGCTCATACTCTGTAAATAATCCATCTCTCTCTCTCACACACACACAGACAGAGTTAGACGGATAGATAGACAGACAGATAAACAAACATGTTCCATACACTGTAATTAATAACTAGTCCTTGCTGAGTAACATCCACACACACACGGAGACAGGTAGTATTAGTGAACTCTGACCTTTGATCAAGTTTGAAAAGAGAAGTATTTACTGCAACTTTCGCTCTGAAATAATTGAGTTTGAAGTCTCGTTTAGTGTCTCAAAAGTTAGGCTGGATTGTTTAGGTTTTCGCTTGCCTTTGTCTCCTCGATGGCACTTGAAAAGAAATGCAGTTAGCTCCTTCCTTCTCTCGGATCCTCTCATCGTCAGACACTTCCTCGTCTCATGTTAGTGGATGCTGCTCCAAGTGGCTGGAGAGGTCCACTTCACTTCTGGATGGTTCAAGCATGTCGTACTGAAGCGGAAGTTACAGCCAGTAGCACGACAGAGTCACGTGAGCTTCTGTGTAAGTAAAAGGATGCATACGTGGTAGCATGACAAAACACACACTCACACGCACACGCATTCATTCATTCACGTGAATACACATAGACACAGCCATTTCAACGAGTGATATAAGCTCAATCATGTATGCGCTCACACACTCATACACATAGGTAAGGGAGGAGCGGGAGAAAGATGTTTGTGACATTATGTGACGAATTACGTCGCGGGCACGTAGTGACAACGTGAAGAGTGGTCTGTCGCTCATGACAGAACGTGATCGACATCCATAGTGCCGAAGCCTTTCTCTGCAATGGCGAAACCTTTCACTTCTTAAAGGCCTCTACAGCTGCGTGAGGAAATAGAAGTGGCATCTGCAAAGCATCCTCCCATTAACATCACTTAGTGTCATTCGCGAGAACACTGGGACATTGGTCAGTTGCCTTTGTACAATGTCTGTACAATGTCTGTATAGTGTCTGTACAATGTCTGTACAATGTCGTGGGGCCTGACTACTGTTGTATACAGTGTGGGTGTTGTTGTACTGAATGTAGGCGGTTAATTAGTGGTGTACACAGTCGGTGTCAGGGTTTGAAGCTAGCCAACAGATGGGTACGGAGGTGTCACGAAGGCTAAAAGTCATGAACATGATAGAGCTAGAATGCCAATCTTGACACGGTAAACCACTTCGGCACTACTCCCAAAGCTATTGGACCCTTGACTTTACTTTACGTATTTTATTTAAACATAATTTACATCTGGATTGATGAATGACTTTTATCAACCAACGATTCCAGCAACAACATTTCACAGTGGAATAATTTAGTTATCGCTTACTAGAAACTCCATCTTACATGGTGTGATAATGTTATCGGTATGCACACACTTTTACTGGCTCGTTCTCAAAATGTCTTTCAGTGGCTTCGACATGATGAAATGAAATGATTCCAAAGAAGGAGGGAGCCCTGCTGCAAGGGAGACTCAAGTTAAACATGTTCGTGGTGGCAGGTGGTCTTTGTAACAGCAGTCAGCTTCGCAGCCAGGTCCCCTGTGAGAGAAACCACAAGACAAATTGGCGGTTGCCGTCTCATAATTTCGTTTTCTGGAAGTAATGAGTCAATGGCCGGTTGACTGATGAGACCGCTAATCTTAGGCTTACGTCAGGGGAAATAATCAGCGATCGGCTGACACGGGCACACACCCTGAAACCGATGTGGACAAATATCGTTGAACATTTGACCATGTTTGCTAAACTTGTGTGCAAAGGTCACAGGAAGCCAGTGGTCTGGGGGCAAACGCACGGGACATTGGAACTTTAGTCAACATGGGAAGCTCAGTCTAAATTTGTTTGCAAAATGCTTAGAGGTTTAACTCTTCGGCACTTTGCCATGTTAAGAACAGCTTTAAGAGCAGAAGGGGGATTTCGACAAATAAAATTATCGTCTCATGAAGCTACCCCTGGCAGAGATCTTACTCCCCTTTAAGTTCCGTCTATTGATGTTTGACGGAGTTATTTCTCTTAGCTTTAAAGGGCATTTCGCCATGTTGCTCATTGTGATTAAGAATTTGAAGTACTAGCTAAAAGCGGTTTAAAAAAAAATTGAATATTCCAATGTCTTTGACACGCAGTTGTGCACCATAACTAAAATTCTACAGTTTTGAACAAAGATTTTGTAGGGAAAGGTTATCGTCCTCGAGAATCAGAAACCACAGCCGTTTGGGTTCTGTCATATTCTCAGGCTTAAAATATTGAAGGCAAGTATTCTTTTCTTCTTTTTTTTTCACGATCATCGTTAGATGTTTGTTCAGCTTAGCCATCAAGGCAAATAAGGCAGATGGCCACAGTCCCATTTGCTTTCATACAGTTTTCTTCTGTGTGTGTGGAAGGGGCTTTGGGGGAGATTCCGCTGGCCATGCCAAGTCTCTGCCTGAAGGCATTTCTGGAGGATATTTTTCAAGTGTTTGATCTTCTGGACCTTATAAACATGTTATTGAGGATGTCAGCTACATCTTCTTGGACATGTGAGAATTCTGTCGGCAGTAACCAGGATCATTTAACTGTTGCAACGTTCGAGAAAGGTGTAGCTTTCACTGGTGGGAGGGAATTGCATTGCAGCTTTCACAAGGATCTTTTTTTTCATGGAGGCTGATATCGATGTCTGGATGCTCTACTCTTGGATCAAGTTTTGCAAGCTGATCCGCTGACTCATTTCTTGGGATTCTGCAGTGGGCTGGTATTTATTGCAGGATTACTCTCCACTTTTTGGTTGTCTCTTGAACTTTCCGCATTGTGTAAGGGTCCCAAGAACAAATAACACATTGGTAAGAGCCGCAGCTTGTGAAAATTTTCTCTTTGCCAGAACGATTGGAGTAGTGCTTTCCTGTCGGTCTGCCGGTCGGACGGTCGATTGGTTGGTAGGGAAAGTGATTCCTTAAAGATGATTTTGCATTATAGGGTAGAGGGAGGAAACTGGAGTGGTTTAACCACTGGCCGTTTGGCATCTGGATGCTGGATGCCCGCTCCTAGTTAGCTATAGCATTCGTTGCTGAGTGTACAATAAATCCAGGCTTCTCCTGGGTGCTGCTCTAAGATAACGGCCAATATTATGGTGTGCTTGGCAGTGCCATCTTGTGAGTCTCCA
Organism: Pomacea canaliculata; assembly: GCF_003073045.1. NCBI lineage: Eukaryota > Metazoa > Mollusca > Gastropoda > Architaenioglossa > Ampullariidae > Pomacea > Pomacea canaliculata. Next base: position 5,871,871 of record NC_037602.1, on the reverse strand, counting down.
GAGGATAAGCTAGGAACCGTTGTGGAGATGGTGAGACTTTTATAGTCTTCATTCCAAGGCTGTGTCAGAAGGGCTCAGTAGGAGTGTTGACGGAGGTATCTGGGCCTGATGCAGCACTGAAAAGTCTCTTGCTTTCATGGATGAAGCCTCTGCGATTGAGAAGATTCAGTGTGAGGTTCTCCATCCATCTCTTCATTGAATGCCTGGTAGGCACTCAAAAATTTCTCCTCTTGGATCCTGATCTCTGTATCTCTTCTCTGGATTAAAGGGTTGAATCTTCTCCAAGGCCCTGATTGGGGCGATTAGCTTGGACTCAGTGATGATCCAGAAGTTTTGGTATTGGACCCAGTCCAGAGACTGTTGATGAGGCAGTTGACCAATTTTGTGTCTGACAGCCCCTTGATAACACTCGCTGGAGAATTTTCTCCCTACCTAGTACCTGCCAATTCACACAACCCTACCTAGCCCTTACTTCTGCTTACTTGATGTGCGGATTCCAGGTGTACTTCTTATCAAAGGTGACACCCAGGCATGTAGCCTCTTCATCGCATATCAAGGGGTGTCTCCGGCTTTTACAGTCGCAGCTTGTTTGTTCGATGACATGACAAGTTAAGACTGTTGTTGAGAATCTATCCTTATTGATGGTCATCCATTATTCTTCTGCTCACAAGTCTGTCAGCTTTTAATTGCACTCGATTAGTCAATAAGTCAATCCATGACAGTTGTGGCGGGTTCTTCTTTGCACCACATCAGCAAGTCATCGGCGTAGTGGTTGTTAGACGAGCTTGCATGAGAACGAAAGGATTTATAGATGGTGTTGCCAGATGATTTTACTTTTACCGGGTATATATTTTGCTCAATATTTACAAGCCTCGTCCTCATTCAGCGAGCCTCTTAATGAACAGCACTTAAAAACCCTGCGTTCCCCTGTATATCAAAATTTATAGTAGCAGACTTTTTTGATGGAATGTTAGTTTTATTTTTTTTTATTTTTTTTATTTTTTTTTTTAATTTATTTTTTTTTTGTGCCTCCTCTAGAACTCTGCTTGAGGTATGTAATTGAATTTAGCTAAACACCTGGTACTAGCAAGAAACTAAGCAGACGACAAAACTTTGCTATCTGAACTCCCTGTTCTATCGCAAGTTACGTCCCTTTCTAAGACATTGCTCTCTCTTTTTCAACTGCTGTAAAATCGATGTAAATGAACTTTTAATTTTTTTCCTTACGATGATTTTTTGCGACAAGCAATGAACACAGCACTAATAGACGAAGGGTTTGTTTTTTGTTTTTTGGTTTATTTGTATTTTTGTTTGTTTATTGTGTTTGTTTTTTGTTTTTTGGGGTTTTTTGTTTATTTGTATTTTTATTTGATTAGTGTGTTTGTTTTTGTTTGTGTTTTTTTTTTGTTCTTTGTTTGTTTTGTTTTGTTTTTGGTTTTGAGGGTTTTTTCTCTTTCTTTCTGTTTTTTTTTTTTTTTTTTTTTTTGGTTTTTTTTTTTTTTTTTTTTTTTTTTGGCATGCTTCCTTCAAAATCATTGTTGACCGTATCCCTACATACTTCGAGGACCAGGGGTCGAACCCTTATGCGGGGACTGACCAGCGGGAAAGCAGGACATCAGGAGGAACACCGATCCTAAATATGCAAACATCGCAAACGAAGCATGTCGAAGCAGTGTGCCTTTTCCAATTTCCCTCGTGTTAAAATACTGGCGCCGGACTTCGCTCACCCTAAAGGGCCATTCCGGGGACGTTGGTAACAGCAAGAGTCTAGACAAGGCAAGGAAATGGGTCAGAAGGGAATAGACTGCTCCCTGATAGGATAGTGTGGAGATCCTGTGCTTATCCCGACAGGATAGTGTGGAGATGTTACATAAAGAACAGCCTGTTACGCCATGTGTCATATGACAGCTGACTGGATCGTCACTAGTAATGAGAAGAATGAGATGACGAGTGAAGTCATCATGACTGAGATGATTCATCATTTTTGACCTTGTCTGGACCGTTATTACTAACCGATAATTATGGAATATGTTGTGTGTGAGAGAGAGAGAACTTTCAAATTAATTTGGTGGACAATTGTCCTTTCAGAGAGAGAGAGTAAGAAGGTTCATGCATTCTCAAGTTGACATTTGTTAAAATTCACTAATAACTGATTACGTGCGAAACTCTCAGCCAGGGTTAGGCACTTACAGCGGTCAAGTAGGATGTTAACCTCTCTACCGGCAAAAGTCCACGATCCTTGTGATTATCACATGGTCTGATGAACGAGTTGTTCCCACGACCACTATCACGAGATGATAGCTACCAGCATTATCCATTTCTTTCTCTTCCTCCTCGTCCTCGCCACATCATCATCATCATCATCATCATTGAAGCAAAAAACCAAACAGAACCGCCATCGAAATAATTAGGAAGAGATAAAACCGCCTAGTGAAACCAACAGGGAGGATACCCCTGCGCGGGTGACAGAAATTTATCACAAAAGTACCCTATAGACCGCACAAACAACACTAATTACATCCATCCCTCCCCAGCCTCCCTTTGTGCATCGATTACCGAGGGCTGAAAACCCTCCGAGGAGGTAATTCCCGTCAGGGGGGTGGGCACCAAATTATACCAATCACCACACGAGACGCGGACTTCTTAAATAAATCAAGGTGCGATCGATGCTGCAGTTCCTGGCGGCGCGCGGAGGGCCGTTGGAGGGCTGCGTCGGGGGCCCACAGCCTCGTTGTGACCTGCCCGCCGCGGCGGCAGGATGCGCGGCGCACGTGCCATCGCCATGCGACATCAGCGGCAGGCGGGCTGGTTCCTGTCGCGGACCTGACGACGTCAGCGGTGGTAGTTGGGGAGGGGAAATGGGGAGGCAACTACGTATGCACGCGCACGCGCGCCCTCACAGATAGATGTGGAGGAACACAAAGGGAGAAATTGCAGGGAGGGAGAAAAGGAACGGTGCAACAGATAGGCGGAAGGACGGACGAGAGAAGAAGAGAAATTGAGTGACAGAAAGGTGGGTGCGAAGGAGGGGAGCAGACAGACAGAAGGTCGAGTAAAGAAGATTTGCATCACGAAGACGGAGGGAAGTTATCCTGATGGACAAATAGGGAAAGTGAACTATATGTATATATTGGAGAGATCAGAGAGAATAATTCAGGGTGCAGATGAAAGGCAGAGAAGAAGAACAAGGGAGTGGACACGAGAGAGGGGTGGGGTGGGTGGCAAAGACAAGGGAAGTAATTGGCGTTTTACCCAGAATCTACCTCAGTACAAAGCAGTTGTCTATGTCAATGAAAGAAAAAAAAAAACCACGACAATCACGTACAAAAACGATTGGCAATGGATAACAGGTCACGTGGTGTTTTTTGTGTTTTATTCTTTGTTATTCATTGTTGTGGGTCACGTGGTGTTGTCAATTTCACATGAGCCAATGACATATCAGTCTGGATTTGTTTGAAGAAATTTTTTTTTTCGTCCATACATTAAGGGGAATTCATAAAATAACTGGTTTTATGAAATTGTGTTTCCTTCTCCTATGAGGGTAGGAGGACAGCAGATTGATAGTGTTCGTTTTGAGTGTGAAAGGCTTGGTTCGATACCCGTCATCCCCAGAGGTAGATTTTTGTTTTGTGTGTGTGTGTGTGTGTGTGTGTGTGTGTGTGTGTGTGTGTGTGTGTGTGTGTGTGTGTGTGTGTGTGTGTGTGTGTGTGTGTGTGTTGTGTGTGTGTGTGTGTGTGTGTGTGTGTGTGTGTGTGTGTGTTTGTTTTTTTTTTTGTTTTTTTTGTTGTTGTTTTTTTTGTTTTGTTGTTTTGTATTTTTGTACTCGATTGATAATTTGTTAATAATTTCTTATTTTGTAGAGGGGGAAGGTTGTTACACGTATAAAAAAACTAACTGTCCATTTTCATCATTTAAGTATTATTTTTTAAAACACCTTTCGCCTTATATTTTACTTTCTGTGTGACGAAACCTTAACCCGCAGTGTGCACGAGCCTTTCACGACAACATCGGGCATACGACGATGGAATTTACTGGCCTTGCATACATCACACAGCTCATCCTGAAAGAAGAGAAACAGAAAGAAAGGTTGGGGAGGGGGATGTTGAGTGCGACAGTGCAAAAAAAAAAAAATCGTTGAATTATTAAGCAGAGCTCCCGCTTTTTGATTAGTTCCGTCTGACTTCTTCGCTAGCTTCCAGTCAGATAATCGCCTCTTGTTTGCAGACTGTTGACGGTCGTTGCTGGTCGGGAGGAACTCAGGCTGCCTTCTGTTTTAGATCTTTGATTGAAGTTGAGTTCAACAAAGGAACTGGCGGTGTGTGCGACTACTGTCTGACTATTTATAGAAGCTTTAGCTTCATTAGACGGAGGATCGCGGAACGGCCATCACAAAAGATCACAGCCGATTATGTATGTATGTTAGTAAACTGGCTGGACGGATGAACACGTAATAAAACACAAATACAGCCAGTAAAGGGAAAAGGGAAGGAAGCAGAGAGTAAAGGAGACATAAAAATGAATGTTTTATTGGAAAGAGTGAGAGGCTGAGGAACAGGAAGGTGGAAGGTGGTCGTTTACTCTCTGGTCTGACTGACCTAGTCAGTGGGCTGGTTGTTTGGGCCAATAGAAACTCAGAGAATAAAAGATTTAAGTTTAAAAATAAATAAATAAAAGGGGGGAAGTAACAGGAAAGGAAAGGGGATATTACTAGATACACAACCAAATCGTGAGTTGGACGACCCGATGGAAAGCTCGGAACATGGTGATGATGTCCAAATGTGGGGCCGAGATGAGGACAGCAAAGCCCCGGCTGATCTCAGGAAGGACTGTAAATGAAGATCATCCCCGAAGCTCCAACTAGCCATCAGCCTGATATGAACATCCGTCCATAGCAAAAGCCCACAGCTGACATGGCAAGGCCGCTTTTCAACATCGTCTGGGCCGATCAATCCCCCTTACTAGGACGGATGCAGAAGAGAAGGATGGAGGAAATGAGTGGGGGAGGGGGAAACGAGGTCAGACAGACCCAGATTGGACTGATAATGTCAATGGAAGGCTGTACAAATGGTCCCGACTACCAAGGACTACCAATCACTGTAGTGTTTGCAAGATCGAAGACTTTTTTCTTTTCTTTTTTCCCCCTCGTTCTTATTTTTCGTCTGCAGTCACAGTTTCCACATTTGGACAACGACACAGATAAAGAACAATAATAAAGGCTAAACGAACAAAAAAAAACAACAACAACAAAAAACAAGGTATGTCTTATTTTGCGTCCTTTTTATGAACCATTTTTTAAAAAAATGTGTTCTTGCCTGATGTTAAACTTTGATGACCCTTGGCATACTCAGATCTCCCCTAACTTTCAGACATCTTTCTCTCCAACCATCTTTATATATATATATGTGTGTGTATTTGTAGACCTCACTCTATTTGCATCACTCTTTTTGCAGTGTGTGTAAACTTATAAAAAGATTTCAAATCCGCCCATTTCCACATTTCTTAGTTGACCCATCATGCTTGTCGTGAGCCTGCTAGCCAGTTTCCGGTGAGACTGATCTCCTGTTGTCTACGTGTCAGTCAGCAAGCTTCTCACCTCACCCAGGTAGGTAATACGATCCCTCTGAGAGCACACCTACACACCCCATCATGAGCACAGAGCCCCCCGCTGTTACCTCCGACACAGTGTCGACACCGTCAATGGAGGACTGGGTATAGTTACAGGTTCAACCCTTCTCACTGCCACCCCTCCTACCACCCCCAGCCATAACTGCGTAGCCCCGGACGACAGGCCTCTCGGGGGTTGGTGGGATAATTACACCTGGGGGACCCGATCAGCACCCGATCTTTTTATTCCTCTCTTAGCGGGGTTCGTGGGCAAGCCCGGTGGAGCTTTCGTTCGTAGTTATCGCTCCTGAGTCCAGGTGAAATTTCTTGTCCTGTCACTTTATAACCAAGGTGAGACAGCGCAGGCAGTAGACATCAGGATTAATTCTGTGACCGCGTAGTATGGTTTGTGGATGACAGCAGTGTTAATACGACAGAGACAACATTTTCAAAAATTAATGATGATAGCAATGAACACACTTTCGACACAACCAAAATGATATTTTAGTGGTTCACTACAACGAAACGACTCACTCCATACGGAGGTACGGGACTCCACCGCGGGCTCAACTACACAAATATAAAAAGTCGTTTAAGTAATGTACACTAGAAACAAATATAGAACCTAAGCTTTGAGGTCTACAATATAGGAATGTGGCATCATCAGGGATCTGGGAGCCAGTACCATAAACTACCGCTGCAGACATCTTGGGCCTCCTGGGCACCAAGAGCAAGAAACCACAAATAGACGAGGGCACCAGCAACAATAAACAGCACGTGTGGTGTCAAGGAGCACTAATCCTCCTCCAACACCTTTCCTTTCTTTTCTCGACCCTTCCATCCTACACTCCCTTATTTTCCCTCAAATTCTCAAATCCTCACCCACACCCACACATTACAAAATCTCCTTTAGAAAGTACAACAAAATTTATGTGTTTGCTGTTAAATAGTAAATCTGTTGCCACGGGACCATATCTGTCTGTATCTCCTGGTGCTGGTGACAGGAAAGCAAGATGTCACGCTCTGTGGTTTTGTGGACCTCCTCCGTCCAAACAGCAGGATGTAGGCAGGCTGGTCAAGGTAAAAGGCAAATATATCCTGAATTCATTCATTCATGCATCGCTTGGCAAGTACCGGTTGGCGGACACGTATAACGTGCCAGCGGACAAGGCCAGCCACTCAGGCCTGTCGGGGCATGGCGAGCAGGTTCAACACTCCTCGTTCGTCACCTCGGGGTCGACCTTCCTCCAAGATACCTTGAAGAACGGTCCTTGATAGGGAGTTGTGTTGGATCACAGGACCAAACCGGACAAGATTGTGCTGCTTGACTGTTTCGAGAAAGGGTGCCTGGTATCCTACGAGTGTGGCAACCATGTTTCTTGTAAGTCACCGGTTTCATGTTCTCTGCATGAGATCCGTATCAGCCTCCTCAGGCACTTGTTGTCGGATGCCTGGATTATCTTCTTGGTATCGGCAACCAGACTCCACGTTTGACATCCAGAATCAGGATCGGTACTACGAAGGACTGTAGAGATTGCAATAAGTCTGATGTTATGGCTGACCAAGACCCTGTTCAGCCTAGCCATTGTCGCTATTGCTGATGTGATCCTAATGAAGATATCTATTGTAAAGTTGCTGTCTTTGGAGGAAGTGGGTTTTTAAATATTTAAAAGTGTTTACCCTTTCGAGATGTACCCGAGTGATGCAGAGATATGCTTGTCCATTGCCAATGATCATCAGCCTGTCATCAGTCTAAACAGAAGGGTTTCATGCATGATGTTCTCCAAAAAAAAAGATGTTGAACAGCTCAGATACCCCAGTGAAGGATGTCCACTGTCAAGTGAAAGAAAGCTTCCAGTTGGTTTTCCAGCAATACTGCGCTCGTTAAGCTCTTATTCAGCGCTTCCATGACCTGAACGAGATCCTCTTTAATGTTGATTTTTTTTTCTTTCGTCACATGCCATAGCCTTTATTGCCAGACTGTTTCAAAAACCTTTTTAAAGTCGCCGAGGTTCTGGTTGCCTGGAGACACTGACTAGGGGCAGTGAACATGGTCCACTGTGTCAAGGGTACTGTATTTGGAAGGAAGAATTCAACCCAGATGGGTTCCATCTTCGCTTGGTTTCAGGAGAGATTCGCATCGCACGAGTCAGACGCAGGACTCGAACAAGTGGCATTTCTTCCTCCGCAGTCGAGTGCACTAGCCACTAAACAAAATTTCGATGAGCGCATGCATTAAAAGTCAATTTAAAATCAGACACAACAAACAGAAAAACACGTGCATAGCTGACAACAATTTAATAGAAGGAACGAATGGGTGACTGTCGCAAACACTGATGGGTAAGGTACAATGAATAATACACCGAACAGCTTGCACCACATTTCAAACCTCGAGCTTGATTCGTTCGGACAGCGACAACTGGTGTATAAAATCGATCTCTCAGTAAATCAGAGGAAAGTCATCAGCGAGCGATGCCATTGAATGTACAATACGTTGTCAATAGTTGATGTCGGGTATTGTCCCAGACCGCTCACACCATTGCCCTTTCAGACAACAGGCCGTCTACACACAGAATTCGTTGTCCTCCAAATGTTGGCGATAATGACGACTCCCTCCCATCCCATGCACCTCCCATACCCTTTCACCCACCAGCTCCCATCCCCGTTCTAGTCCCTGGAAAAGTGACACACGCGGGCTACCATACTGGAAGTTCACTTTCGCGTGCAGCGCGGTGAGCAGGCAGCAGCACCGTTATCTGTGGCGAGCTGAGCAGCAGTCGAGGATTCCTGTGCAACTAATTGGTTTTTGTTATTAATGTTGTGTCAGCCTCACAGGCTAATTTACCGCAAGAACGTTTTTTAAAGTGTCGGAAAAAACCCGCACAAAACTTTATATAAAATATGTTGTAAATTCTATTCAGAAATGGATTGGAAAGACAGAAACGAAAGAAGGTTAAAGGATAGACAGATGGGATGAGATTATAGAGAGATGAAAGGAGGAACGAAAAAAAAAAAGAGAAAAAGAGAGAGTGTGTGTAGAGAAGTATAAAGACTATTAAGGACTACTTTTTATGAGAAGAGTAGGAGAAACCGTTTTAAACATGAAATAGCCTGGTTTTTGTGTGGACAATAATAATAAAAATACCCTCCACTACTCCACTGCGGATATGTTCGTGCAGAGTTCACGCGTTAAGGGAGTCGGGAAGCCGAGATGAGCGCGTGAAAGGCACGCGCATAGCACATGCAGTGTGCGGTGGCTAGGATTACACTGCGTCTGGAACCAGCGGCCGACTGCTCTTGCGGAGGGACAGGGGGATGAGGGGAGGGGAGAGTGATCAATACCTCAATCGCGAATCGGAGAAAAAGGGGAAGGGAGGGGTGGGGGGGAGGAGAGGTTGTGTTAGAGGGTGGGTGGGTAGAGTACGGGTGCCTTTCATTTGCTCAATTGCTGTGAGAATCTCTCTCTCTCCCACACACACACACACAACTCTTACTCTCTTTCTCCCCAGTCGTTGACTGATCCTTGCAGGTCGTGTTCAGTCGACTGTACATCGATCACTTCGCCAGGCATGCCTAGTGCAGTCAACCGGAACGGCATGCTACTTTGCTGTAGGCCTCGGTGCTGTCCAGCCTGATCGTGTCTGACGCATCGGTGTGTTCGCGACTACAGTAAACCTACTTCTAAATGTACTTCCTAAATCTGTCTGTCTGTCTGTCTGTCTGTCTGTCTGTCTGTCTGTCTGTCTGTCTGTCTGTCTGTCTGTCTGTCTGTCTGTCTGTCTGTCTGTCTGTCTGTCTGTCTGCGCCAGTGTTCAAATATGAGTACACATCATTGAAATGTATGTAGACGGAGGAGTTTGCGAGTCAGGTTTGCATTCGAGCATATGTTTGTGTGTGTGTCAGACAGACAAGAATCACACTTTGATGCCAATGTTTTATTTATTCATGAATAAAGTCAAATCTACTCTTTACTGTTGTAAAAAAAAAATGATTTATAAGTCTCTCATTTCATAAGAACTGAACTCATTAAAGTGGTCAAGTATTAAAATGCCTTTCTGCCTGATGTTTGTCCGTCGCTGCCTTTCTGTGTGTGAATCTTTTGAATTATTCATAGTATCAGACAGTGTAGGTAATTAACTTCTGAGGAACTGGAGGATCCCGACACAAAAGTGATGTTTCGTCGTCCACTGGAGCGTCGCGTCCCATCAGCTGCTTCAGCTCTGCAATTCTCAGGGCGTATTTTCCTTTTCTTTCCTTTCCTTTCTATTAAATCAAACTAATCCTCTTAATTTCCGGGCCCATATTTTAGATTCACTCAAGAGGCGGGGTCGCTCCGTTGACGAGCATGTGTCATGCGCACGTGGCCTACTTAGCGTATGCTCAAGCGTTGGCCAATCGCAGCTCGGCTTTCCTGCTTTGGCTTCCGAAAATTTTAGTGTCGGTCTTAGTGCGATGGATTTACGGGCCTCGCCATTTTCTTGGGGAACTGCGGGTTATGTCTCCAACATACTTCCCCATTCTCGTCACCTCTTCCAACGGACGGGAACCCTTACCCTACCTAGTGCAATAACGACCGCGAGGAAGAGGTGTATTCCCTTTCTAAAGTACCGGAGTAGTGTTGTTGAAACCGTCGCATCGTGAAACACTTTCTTCCCCATTTGAAAAATCGGTGGTCCTTTATTTTTCAATCCCGAAGATGTTTTGTTTATTCTGTGTAGTACATTAGTGCTGTTACAATTTTTATTCTGCTAATATTTTATCCACCTCATTCCTACTCCCCCCCCGCCTTCGTGTGTCTGGAAGGAAAGGGTGGGGTTAATGCCCATTTTTCATCACATGAACAATGGTTTTATGGAAATATGGAAGCCAAGGTAAAAAAAATAACTACAAATATCTAGGAATTCATTTCTCAACTAGGATGAGTTTTGATACGATATAGAGGAAAATGAATGCGTGAAAGAAAGGGAATGATACGAATTGTAACAGCACTAAATAAAATTTTCAACTGAACTCAAAGGCTTTTAGAAACTTTAACTCCCAGGTAAAGCCAATGCTGACATAAAGTGCTGAAATTGGGGGCTTATACAAAAGAAACCCTGTAGAAAAGAATTCACACTTTTGCTATGAAGCGTTTCATATGTACACCTTTGTAAGTGGGTTACAGGCAAATATATTAACAGAGGACGGTTTTGGTATTGTCTGGATTCAGAAAGGAATAGGCGGATGACAAAGCATTTCTATTGGAATTTAAAGGTTGTCTTACCTGATGTTTTTACCAAACAAGACAGTCAGAAACGAAGGACCGTGAAACATATCAATGGTGCTGTTCGTTTAATTATAATATGGAGTCAAATAAATATTTTTTAGTTTTAACATTTACATGGAATAGAAGTACAATGGCTAAACTGAAGACAAGAATCTTGGCAATAATAAGGGAAATACAAACGGGAAAAGATCAGGAGTCGGTGTGATGTAACAGAATGAGACTTACCTAACGAAAGTGCTAGTTGACTGAGTTTCCTTTCTCTATTCTTAGTAAACATTCGTTTATCAGGCCTCATCTTTGCTTTTCTTTGTTAATTTGTTTCGTTTTCACTTTCCGCATTTTCAAAGAACAGCTGAGTTAATTTATATAGACTTATAAAGATGTGTGGGCGCAGGTGCACACACACACCTCTGATACTTTTTATTGTTAATGTTATTTAATTTGTCATTATGACATATGGACAATCTAGCACGATATTAACACACCAAAGCAGAATACAAAAACCAATATATAAGATTGAACATTTTCATTCCATTTGATCCAGGAATCCTGTGAATATCAGGCACCACCCAAGAAATGCTATCGGTAGGTACCCCCACTGTGCCAGTTTCAGCGATTAGACACAGTCTCTGTCGAAACTTCAAATAAAAAAAAAAATTGAGAGATATTGTCTGTGTGTTTAGAGTTAATCTAAAAATTATATGTACAGGAGGAGATTATTTTGATCGAGTACTGGTTTACTCCAAGCCACCAACTCATGGCAAAGCAGCCAACCCTGTATAATATGCCACATGCAGAGAAAGAACAGCATGGCAAGATGAGATTTGAACTCAGGACAGCCAATCCTCACTCAACTGGTGACAGACTCGCTCACCGCCTAAGGTACTGACATCTGATGTAAGCATGACGTAAACTGAAAGCAGATTGTTTGCAAGCATTACTGGGGTTACGTCATGGACCAGTAACATGTGATATGTAATCACACAATTACGTGGTGTGGGGTCACGGGGAAGTTTGTAGTGAGGGTGCGCGTGTCACTGAGCATTTTTCTGCTGTCTGCCCCGGCGAGCGCACATAAACCGTGCTGTCGCTTGTCTTCACTGACAACGCTCCGTCACGCATGACGGGCCGCCAACCACAGGCCGAGACAGGAGACAGAGTGACCGCGTTCGTCATTGTCACGATCCACGCCTTGTACAGGGGGGGGAGGAGAGAGAGGGGAACTAGTGCTTGTGGATGGAGGGGGACGCTAGGTTCACGAGGGAAGGAGAGGGAGGTTACCGAGGATATCAAATGTGTGGCCTGCCACTCTCCCGCGACGAACACTGGTCACCGAGGGGACAGGTAGTACTCGGTGAACAGGTGTTGACGCTAAATCTTAGGCACAGGGGTGGGTGGGTAGGAGAAGGAGGCAGTGAGGGTCTTGACTGTGTAAACTCGAAGCCTGTAACTGAGATAAAAAGCGCTCCGTGACTGCCTGCAGCAAATACTGGGCAGGTAATCAGCGACTTTGTGTCATTGCCCTCTTCCCTCTCCCCCGCCCACACCTCCGGAACCACACACACACTCGCGCCAGTTTGTAACCTACTTCTTTTTTTAGGCAGCTGACATTTGCAAAGATAGTATAAATTTCCGATTGCTTTTCGACGAATGTATTGCCAAGAAAGAATAAAAAATCGTTATGTGCTGCTAATAGCCCATGGAACGTTTACAATTACAGAAAACACATGGTTATTACCAGTAGGACCAAAGACTCTTAATTTGTAGAAATTACTCTCGCTTCCCGATGTTTCACGAACTTTTAAGACAAAAAATGAAAGAAAAAGCAAAGAATCCATTTAACAGCATGTGTTTCTCTTGCTCTGACACGCCCTGCAGGGCCTATTCAGCTTAAGTTTCGTATGGTTTTGTTTTGTTCTGAGTCTTGAGAATCTGGCAAATCTTATTCAGTTCTCCTGTTTGCCAGAGAAATCTCTTGGTGCTAGGTTGAACAATCCATGAAAACGCAAACAACCTGAAAACGCTTTAGCATCTGCGGGACAGATCATGGACCAGAAAGGTTTTATCAAGAAAACATTTAGTCTCTCCATCCCTTGCTTAAAAAAAAAAAGCTGGACATATATTAAAACTTTTTAACCATTAACTTCCTGCTGCTTTGATTTTTCCGCGGGAATGGAATCGAGATACATTCCTTTCTTCGAAAAGTGCTGTATAGACGCTAAAATAGCATCCACTGTTAAATTATCTATAACTTTCATCATTTTGTGTTTGATACCGGAAGGTCACCAGTAGCCGTACAGTGATGTATAAAGTCTGCTAAGGTAGAAATTTCATATAGAATTATTCATAGTAGTGTCCATCCCCAGAACAAAGCTGTTCACGAAAATTGAAATTTCAGTCATCAAACAGAAAATGAGCTCTGCTTTTGTTTTTACGTGTGGGAGGAAAAAAACCAAGAAACAAATAATGGAAAGAAAGGAAGAAAAAGACGGAAGAGAGAGAACAAATAATTTAGGAAAGGGAGATAGACTCTCAGTAACAATAAGAAAAAAAGCTCGTTAAGAAAAACTTGAAGAACAAGAAAGGACAAAACCGTTCACTGCTTTCCTAAATGCAGACAGAAGAAAAGGCATAATTATCTCATAACAGAATAAGTACAAAACTTCATAAAAACAGGGTTTTTCGATTCTTTATAAACTGACTTTCCATGAGAATTCCATGTGCTCCAGGAAAGCGTGGGCTTTTCCTCTGTAATACTGACAACGAAATGTTGCCATTTTGACATGGAAAATCTCAGGTCAGTGGCTTCATATTTGACTGTAGTCGTGAAAACTGAAGCTACTAACGAACTTCGTTTACGTTTCAAATTCCACTTTTACGGTTTTTGAAAAATCGCATTTTTTTGCAACAAAGTAAATACACTCAAGAACTCGCCAGCGAAAGAAACCCACGTGGCTTAGAGTGACAGGAAATTTATTCACACATTATGCCAAATTATTCACACTAGGCGGGGACTAAGCGGCGAAATTCTCTTACGCTTGCGGCGATTGGCTCAACTCTGAACATAGCAAATGAGGTCACGTGCGGAGTGCTTCAATGAATTGGTGGTGATACAGCCAATGAAAGAGCGTCTAAGATGACGAGGCTGTTTGCCCTTTCCCATTGTTACCGTCAGCTAATACGGCGGGTGTATTGTGTGCAAGTGTGTGGTTCCATGCAAGCTGTTCACACGGATTTTTTCCCCCCCTCCAGATCCTCCTGTGCTTTTATCAGGTTTATATCGCTGTTTTCTTGTGAAAGTCAAGGTCTGGATTCGATTTCGCTCCTTCCGTTTATGTGGCCTAGATTAGCAAGCATCGTTGTGAGAGTGTTGAGTTGAAGGAAATTGCCTCGGTTTTGAGCGAGCCTCTCTTTCTCGCGCACACACCAACTTGACCCCGCCAGCTTTTCATGATGGCCGCTGGTGCAAGCCGCTTTGTGATGGTGGTCGCTTTCGTCGGCTCGTAAGGATGTTCTAGCTGTTTCGTTTTCGTCGATTTGGATGTACTTCGCTAGGTGTGAAAGTGAGGATTTACCACTGCCTTCGATTTTACCACGTCGTTTATCATGTATCCAAACAGACACCCGGTAAGTTGTGTTATCTCGATTGACAACTGCCACCATTCGTAAACCCGCCATGCAGATGTACAACCTTTCTTTGTTTATATTCTTTTATAGCTTATGTCTAACGGGTCAGAATAACGAGCGTGGATGTGAAATTTATTCTTGTGCATGAGAGAATCGGGATGATCGAGAAGATATAGATTTAGCAGCATTTCGCGGGAATAGAGTGTTCCTTCCTTTGTTTGCCATGCGCTGCCTTTCCCCGATTGTGGCGTGCCTCACCGGCGAAGTTCGGCAGTGATCGCACGCTTGCAGTCAGTCGCCTTGCCAACAAAAGAAAAGGCATGTGATAACGATAGCATTCAAGTGCACGGTGTATCTGGAACTGTGGGGTAGACAGAGCTGGAGATGTTTATAGGTTGCCTAGAGTGTTGATTGGAGAGTGGAAGCCATGTCTTTGCAATGCTCCATAAACGCCGCGAGAACAGCCAGGCGAACAAAGGGAGGTAATGGGCATGTAATAATAACCATGTCTTCCTCCCCCTTCCCCCTTCTGTCCCCTCACAGGGCCCACCTCAGCCTGGACAGCCATTCAAGTTCACGGTTGCCGAGTCGTGTGATAGGATCAAGGAAGAATTCAGTTTTCTTCAGGCCCAGTACCACAGGTGAGAAAAGAGCTTTGTTGTCATCACTCAGCAACAAAAATGTATGTGGCGTTCAGGCCACCTCAAACACTTGAACATTCTCTGACAAACCACCTACCCACTCCACCCCCACCCACTTTCTCGTTATCCTTCCTACACATCTGTTCATGAGAGAATACAAGAATAGCTCCAGTGAAACTTTTTAACAAACAATGCCTACCTTGATGTCAGCAGGTAAGACTCAGCAGGTTCACATCACCATCCCAAGCACCTTTAAAAATGCCCACTCAGATAGATGGTTGAAGAAGGCTGGGGGGTAGGGAGAGATTATATCCAGTGCAGCAAACATGCAATAACTCTCATTTATGTATTTGTCTGTTTTCTTCCTCATCAACAGCTTCCTCCTGTCATTTGGTGTGTCATTGAAAATACAAGGTCATGCTGGTCTTATGATGTCTGTTTATAAAAAGCTTGTAATTAAGTTTTTGGAATAGTATGTCTTCCTCTTAAGCAGGGCAAACAAATCTTTTTATCCCATATCTTTACATAGCAAGATACATAGATTCCATTCTTATTAACCGCCTTGGATTTCAATACTAAGGCATTACATTCCTCAATCAGCTTGCAGCAATATACCTAGTTGGAACATTTATAGCCGTTGTTCCAGGATATTTAACTATGCGTCCTAAAACAATTTATCATCTGTTGTCGTGCTTTACTTGATTGCGTTGTGTGACAGTTGTGATTGTCTTTATGACAGGTAGATGTACTCATGGATAAACAGTAGCCTACTCAACACATGCATAGTTTAGTTTCATGATGCAAGGTGACCCACAAGGGCTTCATGCACATACAATGAACACATTATCATGTTTTTATGTTCCTCTTGAGAAGAGAGATTTGTACAGAAGGCTGTTACTTGATATATGTGATACAGCTGGTTTAAGAATAGAGTGAAAGAAAGTATAGTGTAACAGTGTTACATCAGTTTTTTTTTTAAAACATCAGTTCCCCTTTATACAGATTGCATGTTTTAACATTGCTTGAGCCTGCAGGAAAAAGTAAAAAACTGTGAATGCTTGCAACTTCAGTGTTTACCAGTGAGATAACATAAAGGTGATTATAAATGAAATTGAAGTTAGGATTTTTTAATTACAATCTATGCTGCACAGAAGAATAGATAGTGATCAGTTTCAGTGTAAAAATAACCCCAGTCGTTTCTCTTTACTGGTAATTTTTTATTTTAGAATAAATTTTTTATTCCTCCCCATTGCTTTCACCAGGCTTAACATGTAAAGGTTTTCAAATGACTAGCCACCACTTTTCGAGGGGAGACCACTGGGGCAGCTGGCTGTTGAAAACATGAAAATCCTTGAAGCTCATACGAAGCTCTATGCTTCATGGTGCTACATGCATGAGCCACTTTAGGAGCCACCTGTTTAAATCTAGATCACACTTGATATTTTATCAAGAGGACCCTAATGTGAAGTTAGTGTGGGCTTCACCAGTGAAAGCAGAGAGGCCCCCTCTCCAAATATCCAAACAATAGGCTGTTTACTTTTCCTGCTGCTTACCACTAGAATGTTAACATGAGTATTAGTCATCTCTGTGTGCCTTTTGGCTGAAGGAACAGTATTGCTACTACTGTACATAAAAAGGTTCAGAATGTTATGAAGAAGTTGCAGTGGTATGTGCTAGGAATAAGCAAAATCTTACATAAGTTGTCCTAAATGTGATTCATCAGACAACCATTTAGTGATTCAATCATCCACCACAGGCCATGGTGAACACTGATGATTATTTGCTTGATGTAAATGGCAAGCTCACAAAAGGGATTAGAAACAGGTTTGAGCAAACCTGGACCTATCTTGACCTCAACCCATGGACTGCATTATTTTAATGACATGTTTATGAAGCCATAACCTTTTACTTTACCTTTTACCTTACACATAGTTTCTGCAATACCTCTCTTATACTTTCACACACACACACAAGGTAATGGAGAGCTTGAAGAAAAGGAGTTTCAGCTTCCATATGCATGGCTGCAGAAAGGGTTTAAAACCTTATGAACAATAATAAGACATGGGTCAGATAAAACTATATTTGGGTACATTTTGTAAAATAGCTGTAACCTTGTGTGAGGAGAGGCTTGGTGTGGGACATCCCTTAAGTGTGAAGTGCAGACTGTTGCTGTCATTATTTAAACCATCAGGAGATGGAGACTTGCGCTTGTGTAAGTTGCATATTGGTGTACAGCCGTAGGTAAGACGCGATGAAGGATAGTTAATGCTAAGGACGTGCGGGAGTTGTGTCCCATTTTGTTTATTATGAAGTAAAATGCAGCGCAAGTAAGGTATAACCCACGGTGGGGAGGAGAGGTTCCGTGAGTGACAAGGGATTTTATTGTGGCGTGTGTGTGTGAGCTTCAGTGAGTGACAAGGAATTTATCTTTTTGAAGGCGCTGCTAGTGAGGGCGTCGCGTTACTAGAAACACAGCGAAGGGAGACCACGCCGTGGGAAATACCGTAACAAGCTTCTGCGGCGAAGAGTAGCAGTTCGGTCGCGGAGCTTTGTGCGTAGCTGCGTGTGTGTATGCGTGCGTGTGTGTGGAGAGAGAGAGACTCATTGTGTGCAGTGGCATTGGAGTGGAAATAGGAAAGGGAGTACGATAGCAGGCAGGGGAGTGCATCAGCGGCGACAAGCAGTGATCTCCACCATCTGTAAATCAACCGACAGCCGATAACGTGTGCTGATTAGTCACGACGCAAGAGGACTGGGAGGTGTGTGGAAAGGGTCGGTGGTGGCAGGGGGGACGTGTGTCGCCAGGAAGAGGAAAAAGCTAGTAGGGGGGAACGGTAGAAAACACACACACATTGAATGAGCCACATGGCGGGGGGTTCATGCGGGGGTGGGGTGGGGTGGGGAAGGCGGCAGAAGTGAGAGGAGTGGGAGGCACATTCTCACCCGACCGCTCAGGCTAGCAAGGTCAACAGCTCTTGAAACCGCATCGCGCGGGGAAAGCCACAAAGCTGTGTGCTGCGGTGCGTGGCGCATATACACCCAGCGTTCGATTGGTACGAGCTGCGTGTTAACTTACCACGGCTGTGACTTGCGCCTCAAGCTTACACCAGAAGAAAGCTAAAGGTGCTAAGTGCAATTGACTTTATGAGTATGGCTTGTGTATAAGTAAGAGGGGTTGGGGGTTAGGGTTGGAGAGGGAGGTTGGGAGAATTCCATGTATCAAATCCCAAAGGACATTAAAACAAAAAATGGCACAGAAGGGTTTCAGTTTACCACCAAAATGGCCTGATATTTAAGTTTGATACTTCTTTTTATGAGTTTTTTATGGTCCTGGTGTCTATTAATGTTATTGTAAAACTGAGCTTTGCTGGTTCAAAAACATTAATAGAAAATCTACAAGAAATGTGGCAAAACCTGGTCACAGTTGCAGCAGCATTGTATCTCCCTTAGCTCTAAGAGTATCTTTTTTATATGAAATGACATTTTACTATTATTGCTGTTTTTGCATGAGATTTCTGGAATGGCAGGAGTCATTTGATGTGCTTGGAAAAGACTTTCAAGAAAACACATGCTAATCACACATACAACTGTTTGGCCCTAATTAGTCTTGCTTTGAGATAAGAGCTTACCACCATAGTTGCCACTTCAGCCTGTTTTGCTGATGACTTCAGACCACTTTATGCACCTTGAGTTTTTAAAATATACTAGACTAGGAATAGTTTTCCTGCTGGCATTTCAAAACCAGGTCCTAGAACTGAGGATGCTTCAGAATGCCTCCCATGGAGCCAGTAAGAATTCCTGTAGCCTTGCCAGCAAGATTTTGTGGTTTGCGAGTTTGATGACCATGTGTGTGAAGAGATTTGTTCTGCAGCAAGAAGAGCAGGTGCTTGCCAGTTTGATGACAGTCTGAAGATATTCTGTGGCAAGGAGAGCAGGTGCTTCACCTCCAAGAAATGTGTTTTTATTTTCCAGCTTCATCTCCTCAGTACCTTGTAAGATCCATTGCCATTAAAAAAAAGAATGAAAAGTTTTGTTTAACATAGACATGGTAAGCAACATGTGAATGTGAAGCATCTTGGAGTGTGCTTTCAGTTTCCTGAGCACCAGACACAAATGTGTAACTCAGCAAAAGGCAATGATGTTCATGTTACTTTGAACATTGTATAATGAAAAGTATGTGGTAGAGGAAAAGCAGGGATTAGAGCTGCATCTTTTATACCATGCATCTGAATTTTTTTGAGTTCTTATGTCTTTGAGGACTCTTCTTAGTTATAAACATTTAAAACGTTCATCTTCGAAAGAAAGTGAAATGTGGCACATGTGTTTATGTGTGCAAACACACTTGCATATGCAGCTCCACAGAGTTTGTCTGGTTTTAACCAGGGTTTGCAATGGAATACTGTGGAACTGTGCAATATTTCCTCTGGAATAAAAAATGCATGGCTCACTGTGCATACAAGAGAAGGAGGAGGGGGAAGAGACGTCAAACTTACAATGACAGGGAGTAACACTGTCAACAGCTTAACAGTTTTTAGTGTGACCTCCCTTGGAAGACTGTGGTAGAAAGCAGAGTTGACAATGTTTGCCTCATGCATTTTACTTCACATTTTTATGATCAATAAACTTGTCACCAAATAAATTGTTTTTTAAATTGCAGACTAGGATGGGTACTACTGCTAATGTTGGTATATTATAATAAAATTATATAGATCATATTGTGTGATAATGTAGGTCTTATTTTCTATCATAAAAATTCATTGCTGAAAACTTATTTGGCTCTTTATAGATTTTGTGACAATACTAGTCCACCACAAATCCACTAAGTATTGGTGCGCTTGTACTGAAAAAAAATATTTTATGTCAAAAGATATTAGCCCTCATTTTTTGAAGTAGTAAGGAGTCTGTTTTGGAAGCTAGGATAAACAAATTGGGAGGATGAAAAGAAAATTGTGCAATGAGGAAGTTGTTATGGTCCACATATTTTCAGTTTCAGAGCCTTACATGTTGTCTTGCAGCATTGCCTTCTCACATAAATCAAAACCTTTCTTATGTCCTTTGAAAAGAATGAAGTTGCTATTTAAAATGTCCAAGATCAGATAGTAAATAGCTGTAATGAGGCCCTCTTGCTTGACACATCTGTGATGCAGATCAGTTGTAGGCCCCAGCATCATGAAGTGTGGGATAAGCTTGTAGAGCAAGAACAGCAAACAAGGTTTTATATCAAATTTTATCGTAGATGGACTGAAAATCCTCTGCTTTTGCAATATAACTTTTATAAATTCATTTCTGCAGATCAGAGAAGAGCAGGAAGGTAGCTTCACACAGAAGTGCCTGTCTGTGATGAGATTTAGTGCTGATAGAGTCAACACTTACAATTACAAACAATACTTCTTAAGTGTGTTAGTGTGTATGATGCCATTGCAAGAAGGATACCAAAATTAAGCACAGTCTTGTAACCAAGCCTTTTAGATGTCATTTGAATCTTAAATCCATTTTTTAACTTTGCATTCATGAGGAAAATCCATGATCTCACCATCATGTCATTGGAACTTGTTAAGTGATTAATAGAGAAGAAAATTCCGAAGGACAAGGCTAGCAATTTTTGGTAACCAGGATGTGAAGTAGAAAATTGCTCCCCTAACAAATGGTTATTAAAGCATTTTTGTTAGTGGGGTACACTCCTAAGAATCCAATCCATTAACCCTTGTCATCACACCTTTATCATTTTTAGGGAAGTGGGGAAAAATCCCCTTAATGTACGAATTAGTGTCTTCTGTCTGGTTGAAACCAGTATAAGATTTTCGCTTCTTTGCAACTATTTCATAAGGATTTCCTTATCAGATGATGTAAAGATAATGTTTAAAAATATCATCTCCTTCCTCCAGTTAGAGGTATGGAATCAGAAATGCTAAAGGTTGAAAAGATGTCATTGAAAAACTCACAAACATTTGTAAAAAATTGAAGAACTTCTTATCCAAGTCAATAAAACTGTGTTCATGTGCTTAATTAATGCAGAAGTAATCAATGCTTCTTGTGCTAAGCTAGATGTTCGGGCACATGACACAATGTAAATAAAGGGGGGTGGGTCAATGACACTACAGACATACATCTCTGGACTACCTGTTTGCAGAGAGGAACACACAGTCTCTTGCGAAGTTGTAGTCTGTCAGCAATAGACTTGCAATGACTATATTACCTAGTAAAATTTTATTTATTTATTTTTTTTTGGCAAAATTCGACTTCACCTTTGCAGGACTTGGAGCCAATAAACTAAAAATACAAAAAGCTGTAAAGTTTGAGCTTTTATACCTCTGTCAACACACGCTCACATCATCTGCTCTTTTTCTTGATGTTAATAGTTAAGCCGGAAGTGAGTTTGTGCTTTGGCCTCGTTCTAGAACAACACAAAAAATTTGTCTGCAAGCAGTCCAGCAGAGATGTATGTCTGTGATGCCACAAAGGGACCAATGTGGCATTTTGCCAACAGCGTGTGAAAAGGTTTGCACTGAACATCAGCAAATGGTGCTGTCCATCGAACCTCAATATCAGGCAAAACTGAGGCAGTTTTCAGAGGTATATTTTTTCCACTTAGCACTGCACAAGGGACACAGAGGAGATAAATGTAGCTTTGAGCTGATACAGACAAGCACCAGAAGTGTTTCATAGAATTATGTTCTATGAACACAATTAAAAATTTGTCTGAAGAAGCCAGAAAGGATAATAAAGTGGATTGAAAGAGAAAAAAAAAACAGCAGATGAGAAGTGGAGTGGGAGGCGGCACTTTCAGGGTACTTGAGGTGAGGTAAGGGCAAGGGGAAATGCCAATGGCATCAGCGGAGCAGTGTGCAGCTGCAAAGTTAGCTTCAATAGTCATAAGAAATCAGAGCGCCTGTGATTCTTAAACATAAAATTACTATTTCAGCCAATGTGGTGCTTTTTAAAATATGTTGTACCTAATGAAAATGGCATGTCTGGTTCTTATCGTTTTATTTACTCACAATTCCCACCTTGCTCTGAGAAGGCTGTACAAACGTTTTCCTTGTTTGGGGGCTGTGAGGAGGAAGAAAGAATGTCAAACCACGTCAGCCATAAGGAAAAGGAGTCTTTAAACATCATTTTTGTGAAAAAACCCCGAAAGGGGAACCCTTTGCCCTCTGCAAAGTTCGATCAAGGCCTCAGCGCGTTTTGTATGTGTGTGGGTGGGGTTGGGGGAAAGATTACTCATTCAGCCGTGATCATTGGGGGCCTTTTGTTTGTGTTATTAAAGGTGTTATTACACTTAAGGCTGGCTCGAGGGTCTAGCAGGTCTAAGAGGCAGCTGAGCCACGGGCTGAGCTTTGGGTGGCAGACGCTAGTGTCAGCGGTGCGGTGGAAGGAATAGGTGGAGGAACGGAGGCTTATACACACTCCTACACCCTCCCAACCTTACCCTCCAAGGACATTAGAAATGCATGACTGACTGACGGTGACCTGTGAGGTCGCGCGTTTTGTTAATCCACCGCCTGGTTGGATTGCAGCCCCTGTTTGAGCTCCACAAAGTCCCCCTCTCCGCCCCCTGCTTTCTCGCTCTTTATTTCATTCCCTGGTTTCCCGCACTATTGTGTAGTCCCCAGAGTCTGGACCAAGTGACACCTTCAACAGACAAGACCAGGTCCCATTACCCCTTACCAGCGGCACATAGTGTTGTACACAGGAGTGTTGGTGGCGCCCTCATGGCTCCCCCAGACAAGATTTTCACACAGCATAGCTAGTAGTAGGGCGACTTTGAAAAAAACTTTGTTTAATGATACTAGAGCTAAAATTCTGTAACTTTTGACCCTTACTGGCCCCAGTTGCTGTAATATATGCTTCCCACCTTTCTAGTTCTCCCCTTACTGTACCTTTCTTTTGAGGGTCTGTTGTATACATTACATTCCACCTCACCCTCTTATTAAAAAGATTGTGGTTATTACTGTGTGAAGACTAGTTATTATTGATAACATGTGCCAGCAAGGTTAACATGAAAATTACTCTGTTTGGAAATGCTGCTAGAAATAAGTAAAGGAGGTGCTTCCATTTTGCGTATGCATCAAGGTTCATTTGCTTTCAGCAACTGTGATTTCCAAAATGTGTAGACTGTGACTGATGGGGTCATGTCAGGGATTTTATAAATATTGGGCTTTAGAATCGAGGTGATATAAATGAGACATATTAGCTGACTCACTCCCATGGTGTAAAGACTTGCTCAGAAGTTTTTTCATAACTTACTACTAGGGCCTCATGAGTAGAGGCAGCAGAAACACAGGGAAAGAGCGCAGATTTACATGGATCTGTTTGTTCGCAAAATAGAGTTGCCTGTTATCATTGTTGTCTGTTAAGGCTTTCTAAAATGAAAAAATACCAGTTTATTAAATTAGGCATGTTCAAATTTTATTCACAGTTGTTGGTGAAGTGAGCTTGGGAGAATACATTGATGTCAAAGAGTTACATGGGTTTTTCTTTATGGGTTTGTATATGTGGCTTTTGGGGTAATGGTCACATTTGATGGTCATACATGATCTTTATAATGTTTGGCACAAAGTGTCGTTACATGTAACATATGCATAGCTGGTGTGCATATTTTTGTCTTCAGTGTTTGTGTGTTTTAATTCACAGAATGTGTTTAACAACATAGCATCCAGAGATTAGGGTTGCATTAGGTGTTTAATGAACACAACCCAATTTCAGGAGCCATCAGTCTAGAGGTCATCTGAAATGTGGGATTAGCTTTTCTGAGTGGATTATTGGGTTTTGAAAACAGATTCTGAACAGTAACAAAAAACCTCTTTTAAAAAGCAATGTTGACATCACAACATGTTTTAAAGACAACAATGTTTTGCTGATGACACTTATTGGTAACTTACCTGTTCACTTCATTATATTTCTGCCTTGTTCCCCTGTGATATTATCTTGATTGATATGCTAGTTGTGAAAGGCTTAGTTTTTTACAGCACAGTTTTGTAAGAGGAGTTGGTGATGCCCATGTAAAAGTACAAAAATCCATGAGGGCAAAAGAAAAGTGTGTACATCCCTTTTCCTCTGGATGATTCATGCATTGAGAGAAGAAGGGGGAAAAAACCCCAAACCTTTGTAATTTTTTTCCTTTTCACTCAAAATATGACCACCTTTAATGATGAAAATGGCAAAGATCAAAGCTGAAGCCTTCAGATTCTTCAGTTCAGAATTTTTTGCCCTGAGTTACTCCACATAAAAGGAAAAAATAAAGTGCAGTTGCGAAGACTTTCTTTTGTTTGTTTTTGTTTAAGGAAACAAGGGAACAATAAACTAACAAATATTTACAAAGACTCTTGAAGCTGAGTCATTTCCAGAATTTGCGAACAACATCTTTGTCTTCCTTGAGGAAAACAAGAAGTGTATTGAAAGGTCACCAATGTTCGATGTAAAGACCCATCCTTGTTTCTGTTTTTTTCCTAGAAAAAATGTTTTGATACCGAGTTCATTATATGCAGGATGTTTCCTGTCTTAATCAGTGTCTTCTGCTTAACCAATTTGTACTTAAAGAAATAAAAAGCTGCGAAGGGAAATCCCAGCCTTAATGCAGCTGCAGTAGAAGGGTAGTTTCACAAATAGGGTTTATAGATGATGGATTTCTTTAATATACTCCACCTTTTTACAGCAGGTCGTAGATGTCTTGAGAAGTCTGTCTAGTATCACTTAAAAGATTTTTTAAATTTATAATGCAGAGCATAGAGAATGATCAGTCAAATGAAAAATTAGAGATATAAAGAAACAGTAGCCAATGACTCATGAAAGAATAAGCAGTTTTAATATTTGTAGCAATGTTTATTATGGTGCAACATTTTCTTTTTATATTGTTTCAGTTCAGATATAGTTTTAGATATTCCTAAGTTTGTTTGGGGTTAGAGTGACCTTAAAGTCTATTCAATTTTCCCAAGGAAAGGATTATGACAAAAATATTACTGTAAAAATATTTCCACCCTCATGCATGAAAGACTTCAAGAATCTAAATCCATTAAATCATAGGAGTCTGTTGATAGGGTGAGCTTCTTTGTAGAATAGATGTTTTATTGATAAGATGAAATGTACACAAGTGCCAGCACGTAGAATCACATTTTCTTTTTTTTTCCAAATTTAGCACAAATTATTTTTAAAATTTTACTTGCAAAAAAATAATTTTTAGACAAGACAAGATGAAATTTCTTTTATCAAAATTCTTAAATTACTTGCAAGTTGGTAAATAAAAGATGTGATACATGGTACCTTATGTTAATTATCATTCTGTGTGTATTTCAGCTTGAAGATGGAATGTGAGAAACTGGCACAAGAGAAAACAGAGATGCAGAGGCATTATGTCATGGTAAGCTTGCTGTCTTTTCTACAACTCTTTCCCTTTTCCTGTCATTTTTTGTTCTGCTTTGGCTTTACTGGGGCTTCTGTTTATGCTGTAGCTGTACATTAGGTGGGAAACTGTAAAAAAATTGTCCCATCATTTATATACCTGGGCACCATCTTCAATAGGACACTTCGCTGGGATCCCAACACTCAAGCTGTCACGAAGAAGGCTCAACAGTCTTTTCCTTCTCCAGAAGCTGAAGTCTTTATCTGTCAACAGATTTTTCCAGCTATTTTATAGATTCCATATAAAGAGCGTGCTGTCCTCGTTTATCCCTTTTTACAACAGTTTATCAGTGAAGGACAAGAGAAGCTTACATTGTGTTGTCTCCACCTGCTCCAAATGTGATTGGGACATCCCAGAGTGCTCTTCAGAGTATATAACAGGCAGACACTTCTGAAAGTGTCTGAAATTCTTACTGATGACAGTAAGACCTGTCAGTGTCAGGAAAATATTTTTAACTTCCATCTGGGCTGCTGATTCTGCATGCAGGACCAAAAGATTGAGGCTGTTCTTTGATGTTTCGGCCATGCGACTTCTGAATATTTACTGTGTGCAAATAAATGTAGCTCCTATGTAAGCCTAAAGCATAAATGTCTGAGTCTGTTTGGTGCAGCAAATATGAATACGTGGCATTGTTGTTGTGCTTCCGCTGAGAGCTGGCTCTAATTGCCTTTGTGATTACATTTACTCACTACTCTTCTCACTGATCTTTTGTTACTAAAAAGTCATATGATTGCATTAAGAGCTGAAGAAATGATAAGTTAACAGCTGTCATTTCAATAAGGATGCACCTCACATTCCGAAACTTAAGTAAGAAGACAGATTCAGCTTATGTGCAAAATCTTTCCTTTTCTGTGTTGGTGGTTCCATCTTCCAACTGTTTTATGCTGTTGGTACAATTTATATGTATCCATTTTCAAGAAACATTCTGAGTGAAGAGCTAGGTATGGGAAAAGGAAAGCTAAAAAACACAATAGAGGCATTAATTCAACTAGTGTGTGTGTTGTGAACATTTTAGTTTTAGGCCAGTCAAGCATTACAGAACTGAATGCTGAGTTTGTTGTTTTAGATGAAGACTAGTTTGCATACATAAATGCATGCAGGAAAACTACAAATAGCGCTCTCAAAACACACTATTGTGAACAACC
The DNA here is from genome assembly GCF_003073045.1 of Pomacea canaliculata. Lineage (NCBI taxonomy): Eukaryota > Metazoa > Mollusca > Gastropoda > Architaenioglossa > Ampullariidae > Pomacea > Pomacea canaliculata. The sequence continues at coordinate 5,845,189 of NC_037602.1, read as the reverse complement.
TTCATCATTCATCAGGATTGTTCTGGAACATAGGATCTGTCTTTTTTTCCTTTGCTATCTGGACTGCATCCCATTTCAGAACTCAGAATTTTTTATTTGATGAGATCTACAAATGTTTACTATTTGAGATTTTCAACTTCTCCTGTATGCTCATCCAAATGTACCAAAAAATGACAGTTGCTGCTTAAAATATCTGATCTGATGTCAGGGTAGAAGCATAAACAAGCATAATTGTCTTTCTTAATACTTCATTGTTATGACAGCAGTAAAGGGGAGCAGTAAACATTGATTGATTGCTTTGTGTTTACATAGTGTGTCATATACGCTTGTTTTATTTTTTCTTTAAATAAAATTGCCGTTTATTGGGAAATATTTGCTCACAGTCTTGCTCTATAAATATAAGGTAAGCTAAATACTGTCATGTGGTAAACAGCTGCAGTTTTCTGCGGACACAAGTGCTCCATATTACAATTAATGTTTTGTAGATTGATAAATGATTCTACACAGTCTTGTTACTTTCATTTAAAACTGATTTTAGCCCTCTTGTGTTTTAACCACTTTATAAAGGCAAAGTATATTAAAAAAACAACAACTGCAGAACAATTTTTGGTAATGTTGACAATGTTGTCTTATGGTAGAATAGTAGGCCAGGTCACAAAGTGGTTTATTATTTGTAATGAGCCAAGGAAGCAAGATGGTAATTTTGTGTGTAGCTGTTAGAGATGCACTTGTAAATCTGAATCTAAGCAAAACATGTAGCAGTTCTATTGAAGGATAGATATATCCCTCAGTATTTATCAGTGGACCTAGAAAATCTTAGTTTTTCCCCATAAACTATTTGCCTGTGGTTACCTAGATTTGAAAAAGCTTACCTTATTCTTACAATTTTTATGTTAATATGGTATCTCAAGCATATTTTATGTCTTAAAACAGTCATGTGGTTGAAGACCAGAAATATTGATTTGCACTGTGAAATTTACCTATATGAAAGAAACATAATTCTGATGAGCATATGGTCAATCAGAGTAGTCAATCATGCAGACTAGATGCAGTAATGATTGAAGATAAAAATGCAAGTAGGAAAAAACCCCCAACTGTTATCTTATCTCAACTTACATTAATAGACAAATACTTTTCTATGAATAAAATGCTTGTGCAGGATGGGGGAGGAGCCATTGGAGTCAAAGATTTTCAGAGGCTTAGCTGTAGAGCTGTTCTTCAAGGTCTTAACGGCCCCAGCCCTCACCACTTCCCTCACAGGTCCAGGAATTGATTTGGGGGATGGAAGGTTTACAGAAAGGGGTGGGAGGCTGGGAGGTGTCATGGAGGTCGCTTAGCCTGACAGATAGGATTAGGTGCTGGAAAAGAGGGTGAGCTGGAACAGCAGCAGCAGCAGGGAAAAACTGTGGCAGACATGACTGGAAAGATGAACCCTAGAGGTGCCCTCAGTAGGATAAATTGTGTTTTCTTTCCAACATGATGCAGTGACAAACTGCACTGCAGCACTTTGTCCTCTGAATTCTGACAAAAGTTGTGTCCTATTGATCCACAGCAGGACACAAACCCTGTCTACTGTTCTGCATCAAATCCTTGTTATCACCGTGATCTTGAATTTTTTCTTTTTATTTTACCTGGGAGTGTGGAGTGGGGGTGGGGAGAATGCTAATGATTATTGGTTCAGTTTTATTAATCTTTAGTTGTAGCAGCCATTTCAGATGCATTTTGTTAAAAAGACCTGTGTTAGACAAATAATTGTGGGCTCAATTTGTGCTAAGGACGTTTGAGTATGTATTGCTTTAAACAATAATGGCTTAGGAAATTAGGGACAAACTTGTGTTTTGTGAACAGACATATGGAGTATAAAGTGCCATTCTGGCAAATCTGGGAGTGAATAGATTTACTACTTTTCATTTAATTCCCTCTTTTCATGTTGTTTAAAAAAAGTGTTGCTTACACTGTAATATTCTCCCAGAGTTTTTTTGTAAGACTTTTTTTTACTGTGGATCATTGGATCATGAAACTTGAAATTGAAAAACGTGCCTGCCAAACAGTTACAGGGGGAAAAAAAAGGAATAGTACAAGCAGCAAAGACCGCAGTTTAAAAAAATATAGTTTTTTACCATCATATATCATCTTATAGAATTACACTATCAGTCTTTCTCATCTCGAGGGAGATGCAGAGAGCAATAACCTGGTTGTACATCACATTGTGAAAAGCATTTCAGGTGGAAACCATTAGCCAGTGCTATGGGTTTCAAATGCATTTCAGAAATTTCTCCAAGTCATGTGATCCGTTTTAATCAGACTAGACCTGGGGCTGTAGACTATATTGAAAGTCAGCTTCCTGCATGGTTCCAGTTTGTGTTTATTGTCAGATGCTTGCTTTTAAGTCTGGAGATAATTACCAGTAGTATTGATCGCTGGCAGCCATTTTGGTGTCATTATAACAGAGAAGGTATCTTTTTGTAGTGGCAGCAAATATCTTCTAGATTATATCCTTCATTTAAGCACTGAAAGCCTCTTTTGCATGTGTGTAGGAGGGAGGGAGGAAGGGGGTATGTGTGTGGGTGGGTGTGGTGATGGCTGAGGCTAAAAGGGAGTTTATATTTGTACTTTTGTAACCTGGGATTTTAAAACAAGTTGTTATAAAACTGGCTTTCATTTTTTAAAGGAATTTTTTTTTGGTATTTTGTCTTAAAGAAAGATATTTCCTTTTGAGTTTTCAGTTTCGTATGTTACTTGATCATTTTATTAGCATTTTGTCTTTTTGATGCTATTATCACTGATATATTTATATTTTTCCGCTCTCAAAGACAATTTTACACAAATTCAGATCACATTCTTTTTCCATAGATTTTTGATTGTTAATAATAGTATTCTACCATTTGATAGGTTTCTAAATTTTTTTAGTATGTAATGTTTTAGATAACGACTCAGTAGATGACACAGCTTATTTATGGAGGATGGGTTTGCCAGATTCACTCTTTATAATGTTGTATACACAGCTTGATAAAGAGATTTAAAGACGAATAAGACAGGAAACAAAGAACTTTTAGATGCTTATGTAACTTACAACAAAATTTCACCTTGGTTTTGAAATGACACTAGGCTGTCACCTATTTGCAAGTAATCATTCTGTTGACAATTGCAAAGATGTCAGCTGCACCTGTTTCAAGATTTCATTTAATCTAATTCCTTTCATTTACCAGTGGAAGGGTCACCCCCAAGACAAAGTTATAAGTGTGGATGACATAGCGTAGAAAAGGATTTATTCTTGCCAAAGTATTAGAATTTCTGATTAGAATCAATTCAGACCTTCATTCATTGCTGGGGAAACCAGTACAGTATAGTTTCTGCTGTGAAATCAATCAGATGAGCACATAGAAGAAATAAAACTGTGCGAATGCTGCAGTTTAGCTTTCTTGGAAATCAGACATTATCCTGAAGCTAAAGGTTTATAATAACTTACATAAAAAATTGTTCAAAACCAGAGTACAATTGGAACAACTAGGTTAACTACTAGAAAAAAGTCATTGCCTGTTTGAATCGAATCAAACCTTAAAAACTGTTGCATTTTCCACTTAATAGAAATAAAAGCCATACAACTGGTCCCAGTCTTCACAGCAAAAATTTCAAGAAGCAGTCTGGAAATCATGGCCTACCATCTGACTGAAAATCCTTTTTCTTCCTTCTCGTATTTTGTTTGTTTAAGGGTGTGTGTGTGTGTTGGTGGGGGGGTTAGGGTTAGGAAGGTTAGGTGCTGGAAGTCTGGTAAAGCATTGAAGAGTTGTCTTTATTTGCCTTCACTCTTTTTTGTTCCCATCACTTTTTGTGTATGTGTGCATATGCACACATGATTTCACAAAAGAGAGGTCATTTTTCCTTAAAAATCCATAAATGTAAATAGAGCCCAATGATGGAATGGAGCAATTGCATGATGTAGTCTTCAGACACGTGGACAGTATCCAGTTTTTCATATGACTCCCTTGACCCTCCTAACACATGGCCACCAATTTTTTTAAAAAAATAATAACACACACACACACAACCAACTCTTTTCACATGTGAAAAGTATACCCCATATCTGATTAATATTTCCTAGAAATTATTTGAGCCACTTGTGGATAGCTTTGTCCACAAAGTAGTTTTTTTTTTAATCTGTGTATGTGAGCAGGAGGGTTAGTTGTGGCTGTTATAAAAGCAATGTAATATTCATATTCAGTTAGTTGCAGCCAACATTAATCATTTCTCATACTGATTTTTTTCTCCTCTTTTGCAGTATTATGAGATGTCTTATGGGCTGAATGTTGAGATGCACAAACAGGTGAGTTTCGCATCCTTTGTAAACAGTAAAAAAATAAAAATTGTACTCCTGAATATATTTTTGATTTCAGTCCTGTCAAATGGTTTGTTTCAATTTCATACAAAAATTGGAATTGGGCAAAGATTCCATTTTGGTTCAAAGCTATACACTTTTCTTTATCATATATTTAGAATATTGGAATAGGTGTGATGGCTCTTAAAACTTATGTCAGTTCACAGGGTTCTTGAACTTCTCTCCAGCTTTGGCAGGAATATTCCTATCCATTTTAGCTGGATTCATGGGCCATTTGGTTAGTGTGCAGTACTCCAGACCATGTTTATTTTATTCATTCTAAAATGTTTCTGGTATCACCAAGTAGAAAAATACTACTCAGAAGAAACATGGAGAAAGCTTAGTAACTTGAGAGGGTGCCGACATGAAAAGGAGAGATCAGCTCTAGGGGGAAGTGAGGGGGTGGGATTACAGTTTTTGGGAGCTTCACTCAAAGCCTCACATCAGAAAATGAGGTGTTAAGTAAGAGAAAGAACATGAAGAGGACAAGTGTTTACGAGACTGACTCTGCATATAAATTTGCTTGAATCAAATGAAGTGTCAGATCAAAAATTGACAAAACTTTCACAGCTGGAAGAGTTGAAAGCCAACCCTGGCAAAACGAGTACCCAAGTAAGCAAGTACAGTTAATAACATAGGCAAACAGTATGGGTAATACTAGTCATACTGCTGTCATTCATGCCCTTATGTAGGAAGTCAGTCAGTATGTGTAATCCACCTTTTAGACCTTTATTTTATATGATCTAACAACATTATAACATCCTTTTTCTCTTGTTCTTGAAATTTATATTTTTGTCTTGTTATTGCACTTGTTTAAATACAACTGCAGTTCTGGTAACAAGAATTCATGTGCTGCATTTTCTGCAGTTTTCATCTTATGATTTTGGTTAGTACTGTTCATCCTTGAGCAACTGTCAGATGGACTGGGATCTGCTCAGTGTTTCACCAGTAACATATGGATCTTTTAAGAAACGCAAAATGCTGCAATCAGAACTTTTTGATAATGAAATTCAGCCAGTCCCAGAAATCTTCGTATCTTCTATCCAACCCCAATAGGAGTCATATTTTTCTGTCCTCTTGATAATCAGTTGCTTCACAGCAGGTGATATCATCATGTCTTTGGGGTGCCAGAAAAGTGATGCACAGATTGCCCCTAGCATCTTTGAGCAACCTGAACTAGGTGCCTAGAGAGATGCATTAAACTAAGCAGCAAGTCACAGAGCAGTTACGTGCAATACTCTAACGTGTACTTGAGTTTTTATCACAATGATCAAGTGTTTCATCTAAACATTTAAACACCAAGTATGAAGACTCTTTCTGATCCTGATAGGCTGCACTTTCAAAACGTTACCCCAGCCAAAGAGATGTGCTCCTGACTGACCAGAGCTTGTAGTGCATTTCTGAAAAAGTTTAAAATGTTATTCCTTTCAGCATTATGATTGGAAATATATAAGGCACAAGCAATATTTCTTCAGTTTCTGTCATTTAGGGACCAGATGTATGATGATGTTTATAAAGAGTGAACAATCTTAGATGTGCTAGAGTGGAATCTTCATTGTCTGTCTGCCTTTGTTTAATGTTCATATGATGTTTGCAGAGGATATGTTTATGAGAGTGGGTGGGAGAGATAGAAAATCCCTGTGAGCATTAAGAAGTGAGGAAAGATTGGTCCTCTTTAGTGCCTTGGTTGGGATATTTGCAGAATGTGCTGTCCTACAGTTGACTGCCCTGTATTGGACAACCTTTGGAGGGTGATGGTGTCACGGATAGTCAATATTGTCTTAAATAGCACCATGCCCCCAAGAGAGGCAGCAGGAACGACCCATCCAGACCCAGGAAATAGCAAGGTGCTGGTGGGAGGGTGGGTGGTACAAGAGGGTAGAAGGCAGGTGGGGGAGTGGGACAGGATTGGGGGGAAGACCGGCAAAACAAAGAAAAAAGCCTTCAAACGACCACATAGCAAAAGCATGACTGTGGGACAGTGTTTCAACGCGGTTTGTGTTTGCGCAGCCAGCCAAACGCGTTTGCATGTAAACAGAACAACACTAGTGGTGTAGTCACCCCATGTGCACACAGGAGCGCGCAGGCGGCGTCTGGCTTCAAGCCCTTTCAAAATACAGTCCACATTTCCGCATACAGTTTGCCCAGGCCAGTGTTTGCCAACACAATATTTGCAATTAAACGTAAATACAGTTGAGTCTGCGCTTGTTAAAAGGGATCTAATGAGGGTCAATAGGAGCGATCTATATCAGGCAGTACGGTCTGACAGTGCAGACGCCAAATGCAGGATTATGTAGAGTAATGGATGGGAATAATACTTCAACAGCGCATATTTGCAGGGCTTTTGTGGACTGTCTGTGCCTGTCCTCTTCCAATATTGACCAGAGAGCTCAAATGATTGTGAGATATGTTATGAGACGAATGGAGGGAAACATGCATTTCCAGTACAGGATTGAGGAATGTGAACTTCTGCATTCCCCCCACCTCCACCCACTTTGTGATGTTAAGAGAAAACTTTGAGTGTTTTTTTCTGGTGTGGGAGGGGGGGCAGTGGTCAGGATGTTTTAACAGGCCTTATGCAAGCATGGAGGCTTTGTGCGCTTAAAAGGCCTTCAGTGTATTACCGCCTTGATTCGATCATAGTGTTTTGGTATAGCTGAGTGGTCATTCACAAGGTTCCAGATCACATGAACATTGTCATTAATATGTAATGAAAAGTGTTATAAGGTATTCACATTTTTGTCCCCCTCTTCCCCCGTTAAACTAGTTTGATTTTTCTTTGTCTAATCTATCACCATGGGTCTTTATATCAGCGTTCGTGCCTGTAGCCTAGAATTTCATAAGTTATATTTCTTTTTCTGTCCGAAAATATGTCTAGACTGCATGTCTATAAAAGCTTGTTTATAAACTGCCTTTTTTTTTTTAAAACCTAGTAGGACCTTTTTGTTTGTTGCAGACGGAAATTGCAAAACGACTGAATGCAATTTGTGCACAAGTCATACCATTCCTGTCACAAGAGGTGAGAAAATTATACTTTAAGCATACCAGGGTTAATGTAACGCTGACCTCTTACAAAAAGACTCCTTTTCCTGCTAGTAGGCTAAACTTGGTGATGATAATAAGGTATCTAATTAACAATATAAAAATGTGGCTGTACAAATTAATGTCTTTTTATTTACATAAAGCAGCCATATTCAGTCTACTGCTAGAAAGAATTTTGTAAAGCGTAAAGCAACCTAGATTCATAGTGACAATGTTTATTGCAGATTATTTTGAAATGCACTTATTCTTAATTTATAGACAATTATTTATGTTCAAGTTTTGAACACCTGCTTTGTCTCTTAGCACCAGCAACAAGTTGCAGCAGCAGTTGAACGAGCAAAGCAAGTGACAATGCAGGAGCTTAATGCAATTATTGGGGTGAGTTTTGTCCTTGGCTTGCTTGAAAAGATGAACGCAAATTTGCACTCACCCACATCAGTACACGTTTACATGTCTTTCAGTAAAATGCTGTGCATGCACACACATGCACAAATGTTTTTGTAGACCAGACCAGAGTTTGTCAGCATTAGGAATGATATTATCAATTATTTCTCGATTCTAAAATCATAAATACTTACTGTGTTAAAACATCATTGCTGATCCATGGTCTCTGGCTGATCTGTGTGATGTGTGTGTGTGGTTGCATGTGTGTGTGCATGTGCGCACATGGTGGCATGCCTGCATGCAATTTAGTGATTACTTATGCATCCAGGGAGCACATATTATTGTGGACAAAACAAAGTGGAGTTGGTGTGAACTGTAAGCACATTTCATGTTGGATTTTTTTTTTCATGACACTGAATCTAATGAAGAACCTGGCAGTTTCTGGAGTTACAAAAACACACACACAAAAAAACAGGCATTGAAAGGAAGAATGATTACTGAAGGCGGTTTTTGTAAACAGTATGGCATAAGCCAGTTAAAAAAACCTTTTCAGTGTACAGGGTGGCCACAAAGTCTCATTACCCATAAAAAAAGCTAGTACACTTAAATAAGAGACATTCGTGTAATATTGATTTGTACTGGTGGAAAAGAGCAGTATAAACATCAATGCAGATGGTTGGTTAACAATACAATTATAAATATTCTCCTAATAATTGCTGCATCAAATAATTTCTATCAACTAATTTGAGTAGCACAGTGTTGATCAGCTAGTCTTAATATTTCTCTGAGCTTTTTAGGCTAATGTCCAGCTGTTTAATACTGGTCACAAGAGTTTGACACCAACTTTATATGACATGATATCAGTCAATAAACTGTGAAGGTAATAGGACTTAGATGCCACCCTGTACATGCAAAATTTATTTGTTATTACGATAAAAATTCGTTTTCTTGGTAAGGTTGCTTTCAGTAATGTCGGAGATCCCCACTCAGCAGGCATAATGACTTTTCAGCAACAGATGCAAGCCCAGCACTTGCCTCACCATCCCCATGGACCCCCCATTCCCCTGACACCCCATCCTGCTGGTCTGCAGCCACCCATCTCAGTTGCTGGTGGATCTGGTTTCCTGTCAGCATTTCCAGCCGGTTTCCCAGGAATCCCACCTCATCTGACAGCACTAAAAGAAGAAAAAGGTTGGTTGATGAGTGTGGAGTGATAGGTAGGCTAAATCTTGAAAGTCAAATGACACTTCAAGTATTTGACCTCTTCTGAAGATAGGCTGTGTGTCCAATGACAGGTTATCAATTTGCTTTCCTAAGAAGAGTAGAATAACTAGCTGAAATTAGCCTTTGATAGCATTCCCTTGTCTCAGATAGGGGAAGGCTGTTATACCTGTCATCCTAAGGCCTTAAGGTCATAAGGATAACTTCACCTTTATTTATTCTCAACAACTTGCTTATATCTGGTAACATCCTTTTTTGATTTTGCAATTATATTTTAACATTATAAAATAAATTTGCACATTTACATATCTTGGCTTACCATGTCGTGACAATATATTAAAAGCTACTTAATTTCCTTGCTATTGCATACTGCATTTATAGTTCTAATGTGAACTGGTATTCATTTCTATTTCAGAAGAAAAACATGTAAGTATTTTTCATACATTTTATTAGATCACTTGTGAATGTTAGTAAAATTCCACCTACTTAATTAAATGGTGGTGACCTGCTTCTGAATGCTTAATCAGGTATATGCTTTATTTAAGACTGTGTGGTTTTGGTACCATTTGGATATTATATGGGAGCAAAGTGCTGTCTGCTTAACCAAGTCTACCAATCGATAAATTCCATTAATGCTTTCCTAACTTTTGAGCTTATGCATCTATGTGCATCTTACTGTCCACAGATTAATAGTTTCATTTGTGTTGAACCTTCATTACATTTTGGGGGAAAGGGGATGCCTTGAGCAAGGAAACAAGTGCTGCAGTTTTGCATCTGTTATTTATTTCATTTGTATTGTAAATCATCTGCTTTGCTTCTGTTACTTTGTTGCATGTTTTAGCAGTTTATGTAAGCATACAAGTTGTATGCAAAGTAGTATTTGATTATTGTCTGCAGCACATATCAGGTTGTGGCTAAGGTTTTTTTAGGCTTTCATTCCGCATGTTTTAAATAGTTGTGATGTACAAAACTGTATCATTGGAAATCAGCCAAAAACAATAGGAATGTCATAATGTGACACACATCCTCATAATTGCATGTACTGCTAAATTTATCGGGGAAGGAGCAATAAACTTGGTATTTTTTGTGTTCTCAGTATGATAAATACTTGGATGTTTACTGCATAGGTCATTTTAAGGACAATCTTTAATCAGTATTGATTACATTACTGCTGGAAGAATGAAATAGTTTAAGGAAAGTTTGATCTGCAGACAAAAGGCAAGCTAAGATGGAAATAAGGTGTCAGCTTCACGACACATTTCTAATTTGAAACACATTTAGGCCTTAAATCTGTTTGTATAATCAGTTATGTAGAACCACAGTGCATAACAATTTATAATTTTTTAAAACTAAAATTGTTTTAAATGAGATAAAACTATTTAACCCATTTATTTCCAGCAGCACAGTTTTTCTTATGCACTAACCCTATGTATTTAAATGGCAAAGGAATTACTTTTGAAAAGCGTTTATAAATTTGCTTTCTGAGAGCAGTATTGTTTAAGAAGCATGCTGTGCAGCTGGACCCAGTGATGGGAAGACAAGGATCTTGAAAGTTGCAATGCATTAGATTTTTCACCTTTTTTTTTTAAAGAGGGAGAGAGGCGCTATATACAAAAAGAAATTTATGTAATGCTTGCATTGTTTTCAGGAAAACTATGGTTTTTTCCCCCCCTTAAAAAACTATGGGTTTTTTTGTCCCTCTTTACTTTAAGATATTGTTAACAATGGCAAACACCATACTTTTTTTAGTATTGTTCATTCTCCACAACAAAAGGCTTAGTAGCAAATTCTTATTAAAGTCACCCCTTGAAACTGGATCCTGGTTTGTTCACTAGAATCTCACATCCACCTGACGTCTTTTTTCCATTTACTTTCTTTGGGAGATCCCGCCCTCCCCTACCCCTGGCTAAAGTTTGCCAGGGGAAGATCAGTCGCAGTTGTTGGAGGAATCACTCTTTGTAACGTGGCACACTGCCATTTGGGTTGTGACTGGTCGACTGGAGGCGGCAGCGTCCAGCAAAGAACATTTTCACCTACCGCAAAATTGTGCATCGCACGAGATACCAAAAAGTTTAGTTGAGTCCCTGTTACTTCTCGAAGAGCATAAGGTCGCAACAGTGACCGTAAAAGTACAACCATTTTCATGATTCTTGATAGTCGAGACACATCTGAAATAGACGGCACCAACACCTGTCACGACCAGCGGACCAAATGTAATCAGGCTCATGTCAAACTGTGAAGTATATCCCCCACCATTTAGGCTAAAGTTATGATGCACTATTACAGTAAGATCCATTTTTGAAGCTTTGCTCTGTGAAGAATGACGAGAAAACAGCTTCAAACAGGTGGTGAAAGGAGGTGGAGGTGGTAAGGTGACCATGGTGATGTAAGCAGCCTTGCGAACGAATGGGTGTTGACCGGAAAAGTTGAAAAGGAAAAATAAGCCATCGGTGACCGCCGTTGAAAAGAATCGTGGAACAACCACGGGTGTCATCACACGACGTTGTCAAGGATTAGCTCCCACTAGGTTGCACTGGGCACACTTTCACGATTAATGGGAAAGCTGCACCTTAAAAAGGATTCTTGCGGGGTCAGACGTTTTGTCGGCAAGACGCAGTCTTTTGTGTTTTTCCGGGTAAACTGTCAGAGAGACAGATTGGCGGCTGGCTAACTTCGAGAAAAGATGTTTGAATTTGAAAGGTCACGGCGTGTGGTGTCAGTCGGGCGACCATCGGGGCGGCGTGTTTACTTTGAGGGTTGTCTGGCCCTGAGAGTTGTCTTGTTGGCACATTGTATATACCCTGAGGAGTCGCGTGTTTTTGAAAGCGCTCTTTGGCTTTGGAGGAGAGGAGAGCAGAACGGTGACGTAGCGGTTGCAGGAGCTGGGCAGGCCGCTTCCATTGTCGAAGGTGCAGGTACCAGGGGAAGCAATGAACACCTTGCTTGAACACTTGCATGCTTCTTTCTCTTCTCCCACCCCCGCCACTCTCCCTCTATCGTCTGTAGATAATTTTTGAGGAAAGGCACGTGCGTGTCAGTCAAACCGGTGGGGTTGGGGGAAGAGTGAAATGAATGGGAAGGGCATACTGGCATATGCTAACCTTTTAAAACGTTTTTGTTTTAACCGTAACAGTTTATAAATACTCGCATCGTTAAACTTGTCTGATTTTCTTTTGTGCTGTATTATACAGCTGTTTTTATATAGACCAATCATCGCAGTTTTATAACTTACCTACCAAGCTACCTACGGTTGCCTGGGTGATATCCCTTCGTCTGACAGACTGTCAGCGGATACTGGGCTGGCGGACCACATCAAAGAGCAATGGAGGACGCCGCCAGTCGTTTCTAGCAAAGGATAAATAAATATTGCGCTGCTGCTGCTGTCGTTACTGTCGCTCGCACGTTCACCTCCCCATTTAGGTCACCCTCTAATGATGTTATTAGTTTTCTCTAGCAGCATGGCAATTAAAACAACATAATAAAAATTCCCCAGACTGAAACACAGGACCAATCACAGAGTACAATTTTCCCGTAGACAAACGGCGTTTTGCCGAAAGATGTGGTCAGGATCCGCGCCTCTTAGAATGTTGTTTTTTCTTCTGTCACCTCCTCATCTGCCTTCCCCCCCCCTCCCCCCAAAAAAAAAAAAAATAATAATAAAAATTGAAATGAAGTTCCTTAGCCCGATTGCTTCTTCCTCGAAGTATGGTTGACGTTGTCGAGGGTTTTTCCGCAGAATAAGTAAGGAAAGTTGAGACCTGTAAGATGATGTGTAAAGGTAACAAGGTAACTTTCCGTTGAATCATTTCTCTACGGCTTCGATCGCAGACGTCTCTCGGTCGTCATGCTGGGGGATCGGAAGTCCTAGATTTTTATTGTCATAGATTTTTACATCGGGTCTTGAACTTGCTTCCCGCTTGAGAGGCACAGCCTACCGTGTCGGAAACACTTCCCGACCAGCAGCCAGTCGCGAGGAGGAAGTTGGGAGGTAGGGCGAGGAGAGAGAAATCGTGCCAACGCTACACGCGCTTACGCTCTTTCATCATCACAGGTTAATGGCGAGTTAATGAACTGATCAAAAGGTGCTACTTCCCTCTTTCTCCCTCTCTCCCTCCTTCAGCGTCCGTGGGGTTGTCTCTATCACGCACGCGCTTTTTATTTTTTCCTTTCTTTTTAACATATCGCTACACTAACCTGCTTACCGTAGAGAATCTAACGGGGGGACTTGCGACTGGCCTGTTCACCCTGGCGTCACCTGCTGCTGCGTTCGTGACCGTTTATTTCATATTCAGTCAGCTACCATGGCCATGTCTGTTCTGGTTCCATATAACACCTGCAGTTGCAGACAGAACGGAATGGGTAAAGGGGCGGAGGGAAGGGGTGGTTCGGCGTTCATTAAATTTGGAGGGGAAGGGGATGATGGGGGTGGTATCGAAAAGGATTAATGTGCGGCTGTCGGGAAGATGTGCTGACGGCAATGGCAGTTCTTTAAATTGTTTAAAGGGTAGATAAGGGTGGAGTCCCAAACCACGGTGTAAGCAACCTAACACACAGAGGATACAGTTTATGAAAAGCTAAAAGAACACGGGTAGTTGGTGCAGTTTCATATCCATTGCTTCTATAACTGCCCCAAAGAAGTACGAATGGAGGGAGTGAACATGAAAAGGGTAGAGTGGAGTGTAAGTGACTCAGGCTGCAGCATTGCTGTCGCTGTTAGGCGTGTGCGCATGTGCTACTGCATGGAACGTATGTTAATGATCGCGCCGCAGTTATCTCGCTTAATGACGTCTCGGGCAACATTTGTGAGCTGCTTTTTTCTTGTTCCGCCGTTATTACACCCCATTAAAAAAAAACTCTTTGCTGCCTACACTGTTGCCACAGGGCCTATCGTGCATTTTCCTTGCAGTGGATTTGTTTGCACCTATTATTACCTAGGCAAAATTGCTCCTTTCATAGTGTTTCATCATGGAGATTTCGAACCCCTCGTACGCTGGTGTTTTCATTATAATCTAATGCATAAAGGAAGAGGGGCTAAGGATGAAACACATCTTTCTCTTGTTGGTAATGCTAACGTGTTTCTTCTTCTTCTTTCTTTTTTTCTTTTTTTTTTTTTTTTTTTTTAAGGCAGCCTTAAAATGCATCTGATGTAATAAGACTGCTTGCCATATTTCTGGTACGCGTGATGTGGAAAGTGCAGCTAAAGAGGAACTAATGAACGATAACTCAATTTCATGTTGGCTGTACTCCCGGATTTGTGGTTCGTGGCATTTGATAGACGATGGAATCACAAGAATAAGCTTCGTTACAGCCAGTGGTAACAGATCAATCGTAAAGTTTTTTTTTTTTTAATGTGTGGGGTTTTTTTTTCTTTAAAGAACCGACCTCGTTTCCAATTACAGTTTCACTAGTCTGTGAAATGTGCCTGAACCGTTTCCTCTGTTGATTAAAAATCGCGATGGCATTTATGGCGCATGTGCGGTAGGTAACAGCTGATGAAATCCATCGATTTTTTTTTTTTTTTTTTACTTAATTATTATTATTTGACAATGCCGGTAACAGGTTTTTGCCGCCCTCCAGCGTTGTTTTACGCAAACATTGGTGCGCCACGACATCTGCATTGTCAAAAGGGAATTGTAACGCGGTGCCTTACGTGCCTCGCGCGTTGTAGATCACCCCGCAGTAGTTAACAGCACGGCTTTGTGCAAAACCCTCGGTGTACTTAAGCACCGAGAGCCCAAAAAGCGTTTTATGTTTCAGCACAAAAGTTTTTCTGTTGAAAGTGGGTGCAAATATTGGCGAGGCCTATTTCGTTTGTGCTAGAGGTTGAAAGCTCGTTCTCTCTCAACCTCTCCCCCTTCCCATCCCGCCATCCCCCAAACCTCGCTGTATATGCTTTTCCTATCTTCTATATGATGGTTTGTGTACTAAGCAGTTCGTCTTGGCTTCCTAAGAAAAGGGGGGGTGCGAAGGGCAAATAAGCGCTGGTGTAGGGTGTTGTTCTAAGATATTAACTGTTTACTCTGGAGCCCCTGCCACAATATTTGCCGTCTGTGGGCCGTAATTCCGTCGCCTGCGCAATCTGAGGGGCCAGGCAGGCTTCGGGTGAATGAGGGGGGCCCACTGCTCAAACAGCCCGCCTTCCCTCTGCACACACACCGCTGTTTGTTCGCACACACGACAAAAGATTACTCCCAGTTTGCTTAGAAATGAGTTTAGCTTCATTGATCCTTAGCGTGCCTGTTTGTTCAATATTCTTTCCCCCGACGTAGATTTGCTCCAGCCGGCTCAAATTGTTTCAGAGTCTTTTCACGCAGAGTTGACAGAGGAAAATGGATGTCGCCATCCGTCACAGGCTAATCACGGGCACATGGGAGACCTTGCTTAATCCGCGAGCATACAAACTCTGGCGTGCGTGGCCAGCGTCCGTGATATTGGAAAAGTTTGGTCACCATAGACAAATTTGGCGGACCCTTCAGATGAGGGGCGGGCAGAAGCAGATTAAACTGGCTGGCTGCTCAGTCAAACAACCGAAGGTGTCTGACGATTTTCATTTTCGCTCGAAAAGAGAAAAAAAGGTCCCCATCATTCTTTTTTCCTCTTGTTCCTGTTTGGTTTGTCTTGAACTCCTATTCACGCACCTCAGGATATGCACACAGGCTGATGAGTGATACGTAAGAGCCTTCCCCATCCCCATCTTCCCCCTTTCTCTCACACACACAGATGTGAGCAAGGGTCTGATGGGGGAAGACAAACCGTTTGCTGTTTGATCTTCACAATGGGTGACCATGTGTTTGCCGCGTTGATTCGCCAGGGAGGAAGGTATAAGGCGGAGGTGACTGTCAAGACGCTTTCCTTTCTGTGCTTGCAGACAATGAACAATGTTTCTCTACCCACCCCTGCCCATCTCCGAGAAAGGAGAAGGAACGTTCGAAACCGCCCACCGACCCAGGTCAGGAACACAAGCCTTTTGCATTAGAGCGTACATGTAGAGGCGTGCACGTGCGAAGCTAACAGAACACCTGTCCTCTCGCATTATCTTCACCACTACCTCTACCACCTTCTGTCGTGTACCTGCTGGTGCCCACCCGACAACAATGTGCGTTTGTAGGGAATTTTGTGAAGGATGTGATAAAGGGGTCAAGTTTGTCCTTGGGTAGAATTGACAGGTTCCAGAGGGTATCTCAAAACAGACCAATGTTCCAAGTTTGTCAGATTTAAAACTGCCAGCATTGTAACACGAATAGTTTTAAAAGAAAGACCAAAGATCGGAAGCACCGAACTTTCTAGAATCAGCCGAGGAAGCAAAGATTTGTGTACTAGAAGACTTGCCTGATACGTCTGCCACAGTGTCACAAATTTGACTGCAAGCCGGGTAGATGTACTTTTGTACACGAACTGGGTAGTTTTTATTATTTTTTTTTAAACAACCATCATAAGTTACTGATTATTTATTGTAAAACAAGCGAAAAGAAGAAAAGTCGCCCCCTCCCCACTTTTGTTGTTGTTTGATGAAGTTTCCCCATGTTATCGACATGACCTTTGTCGTTCAGCCGTTGATGTCCGCAACTCGGAAAGGCGGTAATGGGTTGGGTGCGGTAGGGGGAGCCGCCACATTTTTTCGTAAAATGTTTGCACATGCATGGTTCAAGAGCAAGAGGTTGTCCCCCCATGACTTGTTTTGAACGTTTGTGCACACATTATTCAAGAGTAGGCAAATTTACTTTCCGGTGAACCGCCAGTTGCGCGGCGGAACGGCGAAAACGGAAGGGTAGGATGGATGGGGTGGGGAGGAGGGATTGGTTACAGGTC
This sequence comes from Pomacea canaliculata, assembly GCF_003073045.1. Taxonomy (NCBI): domain Eukaryota; kingdom Metazoa; phylum Mollusca; class Gastropoda; order Architaenioglossa; family Ampullariidae; genus Pomacea; species Pomacea canaliculata. The sequence goes on along the minus strand of NC_037602.1, from coordinate 5,828,358 downwards.
GAGCAAGCTTTTCTTGTTTTCATCCCCGTGCGCATCATCTTTCAGCCAAGGCGACGACCGAAAGGTGAGTAGGTAATTAGCAGTCTAGAGCCGCGTCTTTGAGAGAGAGGGCGCCGGGGAAGGTGAGTGTCGAGGGGCACCTCTCTATAAACACGGTGAACACTACTCGCTCTCGGGTACCGTTCGTCCCGCGTCGAGGGCCGCCTTCGTGTCGCTTGTCTACCGCGTTAACTTCAATTACCACCAAGAGACAGACGCTGTCCTTGAAGCTGCAGTTGCCAGGAGACAAACGTAAACGGGTGTTTGCACTGTACAGGTGAATACGGGACGTAATGAGTATTGACAGCTCGGGGTAACAGACGCCTGGCAGCATTCGAAGATTCTGGTAGGACAGACCAACTTGAGGGATTTTTTTTTAAATGTATAAGCTTAATTAATTACACCGTGCTGTTAGCATTCCAGAAAATATCTTTTTCCCATCAGTTGACATGCGCATGCGCACACACACGCAAATTTGAATTGACCGTGACATCTGTAGGTTACGAAGTAATAATTCTTGAAGTTTCCCAGGATGACAAAAAAGTTAATTTAAATCTGCTGATGGGCTATTTGACCTTATCACTGTTCAAGGATTGTCAGAATGTGGACTTTTTAACAAATATATAATTCCAAAATAAAATTCGACCTGAATTCAGGTTTGCAATGTCATTGATATCCGCAAAGGCCAGAAGCAGTTCTAGAGTATCAAAACAAATGTTAACGAGGCGTTGGCAGAATATGGAGTGTATTTTAGTGATGTCTCGGGAACAGACTGCCATCCCTTCCACCTCACAGGAAAAAAAAAACATTTCATCCATGCACGCGCCTTCATGCACCGTTGTGTTTTTCATGTACAATCGATGAGATCTTGCGACAACAAGGCGTGTATTACGTTCTGCTTTGTCTGCCTTCAGTATCAAAAATTCCTAACATAATATTTAGAATAACCCCTTATTTAAAACACGTGGCAGAATTCAGGCCGACGTGGTTTTGCCTTCGGCGGAATAAAACAGTGTGGTTGATTGACACCGAAAAGGCACTGCCAGTCGATTGAGTGGTGCGTGATGGGATTCTATTATTAATCGAAGAGAATCTCATCAACAATTTGTTCGCTTTCCCAGTATGACATGGCAGAAGATTGAGGATAGATTCATATCCTTGCCCAACAATGGCGGGTCTGTTCATAACAGTATTGGATGGGAATGTAGGGTGGAGAGAGGGATGAACCTGGTTTGGGGGTTTTGTGACAAAAAAAAACAGGAAAAACAAGACAAACATTGATGTTTTGTTGAAGCTCGGCGGGAATTGAGGGAGGAGTGGTGGGTAAGGTGGTGGTGGTAGTGGGGGTGGAGCCTGCTGTGCTTATTGTTGCAAGTATCTGATTCACTCTCTCCCTTCTTTCTGTTTCACCACCCCAACCCCGCATCTTCCACCCCCAACTCCCATCCCACCAGGTTTAGCGCTGCTTCCACTCACATGCTCTTCCTTTCGCTCATTTTCTTCTCCGACTATCCACACCTCCCACATTTCTATCATCACCACACACCTCTCTCGCATATAAAATCCCGGTTTCCGTTTAAGAAAAACATTTGGATAGTTGCGTAAGTTGGATGTTTTATACCAAACGCATCGATATGTCTTTATGAATCTTGATGTTGTGGAGACGCAGGAATATGTGGCTTGCAGGCTTAGCGATTTTTGCTCCTTTCCGCCCCACATTTCTCCCCACCACGCGCCAATATTTCCGTGTTTATCTAAAATTGCACCTTTCGGCACATAGCTGGAGTAATCAGGCCGAGTGCTGGGTGTCATCTGCAGTGCATTGCTGTTTCACATGTTACCCGTTTAATTCGCCGTGTGCGTGTTTGGGTGGGTGGCGGTGTGCGTGCATGCACGACAGAAATACGATGCTGTGTTACTGTCAGATCATAGAGCAAGGAAGAAAACAGTGGTTGTTCTCCAAAGTGTGGTCTCAATAGGTGACTAGAAAACGCGAACAAATATTTTGAATCCGTAAGAGCAGCTAAATTTTTTCTTTCTCTCGTTCCTTTCTCTCTCACACACACATCGAGCGTTAAATACACAAAAGTTTTGTGTTATCATTTCCTTACCGCGTAGTCGTCGTAGAGATGTCAACATCAGTTTCATGAATTTTTTTCTTTTTTTTTTTTTTGGTGGAGTGCCATCTGATCCAGATTACTTTTGTGTGCTCAGTAGCAAACAAGCAAAGAGCATAGTAAAATCAATGTTCATGCCAGCAGGATGTGTCGCCTTTGCAGCCGTTTCTTTTCTCTCGGGCGTTCTCTGAGCGAATAACGACTAGACTATTAGTATACTTTTGCCTTTATTTTGTTAATCCCATGTGACATCGATTACTGTGTGTGTACCCGCATTCGTGGGTAGAGATATATAACAAAATTGTATGGAGAGTTGGTTGTGGTAGAGAGTTTGATAACTAAGGATTTTGGGGAGTACATTATACATTTTCTGACTGTATAAATGTGAAGATTGCTTCTTTGAAAGATGCTTTTATTGTTTTTCTAATTTGCTAGTTTGAACCATTAAATGAAAGTAGTTTGGATGGCTGTATTGTTATCACCAGAAGTAGAGACTGGCATTGTTTAAAACATGAATGTCTTTAAAAGTCGATAATAGGCACTTGTATGTAAAGTTTGTGTTTACCTTCCTCCTTTTTGTTCAATGTTTGTAGAGACGGTCTGCATCTCCAAACGACCGAGACAAGTACAGACATCGTAGTCACTCACCGGAGGTGAATGAATCAGTAAAGAAAAGGCGACCAGATCCAAAAGGGGCGGTAAGTGGATGTACTGTCCTGTTTTGACAACAGCTAGCTAGCAACCTTTGGAAAGAATGGCAATGAAGTGACTGTTTCTGAAAGCATGAAGAAGGCATACTTTTTGCAGCGTTTTCGTTTTTTGTACCTCTGTGTGTTTGCATAATAATTTATAGTTCACCAATAAGATACAGGGGTTTCTGGTGTACACAGCCGGAGATATTGTGGGATAGATGTACTGTAGGGGGAGCAGTGTGTCTGCAACCATCTTTTATGAACAGTCTTAGTCAAATGAGTGATGATGTGACCTCTTTCATTTGCCTTTCACAGTACAGTGGTTTTAGCACTGGTGTGCAAATTATTAAAGTTGATACTTCAGGTATTTCCTACTCTCATCTGCTTGTAGTATGAATGACATTGGAGTAATCATGGTCAAGAACAAACATGTCCTAACTCTAAAAAAAACCCTTACCTTGTTCTTTTGCAAGTAAGCATAGGGCATGGGTGTGTTCCCTGACCATAACCTCATTTATTCGCATAGCGCTACCTAGACAGTTTCTGTAAAATGGCTAAAGACAAACCTCCCCTCATAATAAATTTGTTCCCAAAAATAAAATGTCATTCACAGGAGATGTGAAAATGGTGCTTATTAAGCTGTCTGAACTTTATTTAGAGGAGAGAAGTTGTGATGGCATCTTTTACCCATAGTCATTCCTGATGCCTATGATGGTTCTTTTTCTGCCCAAAAGGTCACAAACGGTATTAGCTTTCTTAGACATCTTCATGGCAGCTGGAAAAGATTAACTTTACTGTTCAGTGACCACATAGTGTAACATTTTTGAAGATCAAGGGGAAACAGGAGAAAATAAAATATGCTGCCTTTTAAATCTAACAAATTTTGTTTAAATTTAACAAACTCATAAAAATCAGATCTGACACCAGCTGTTATTCTTATCGCTTATAATGGACAACAGTATTGAAATTTTCTGATTTAATCTGTGTTAAAGCATATTGTGTGTTCTGTTAATTCTAATGTTCTTAAAATCACACTAAAAGTAAACCCCAGTGTGATTTTTTTTTTTTTTTTTTTTGGTTGGGGGATTCTAGTGTTTGAGTGGCATTTTGAAAGGCTAGGCTTTCTAAAATGAGGGTTCATGAGTTTGTTGTTATAAGTGATGTGAGAGAAGAAAGATGGTTACTAAAAGCACAAAGTTGCCTTTTCTGAAACTATAAATCTCAGATGGAGGTAAACCACAGTCATATCTTAAAGTAACATATTTTTTGGTATACAACACATAATGCACAAAATTCATGCTATTTATAAACAGCAGTACTGGATCTGATGTTTTAAAGCTTCCACGTTGTTATGATTTTGTGTATATAATCCATGAGTTGTAAAATCATAGGAGTGCTTATGATGTATTAATGGCAGATCAAATTTTGGCCAGTTGTGGAATAGAAAAGAGAACCATCAGGGGCCATAGTCAAAAAGCAAGAGTAAGATCTTTCCCCAGGGCAAAATGGGGAACTCAAGGTATAGCTGGCTGGATAGCAGTGTTGTAGGCAAACTCCTCCACTCCCCAGTTGATCCATTAGGGGAGCTAAGGCAGTGAAGGAGAGAAGAGAACACCACTCTCAGAAAAAGCTGGTGATCAAAAAAAGTGTGATTTACAACTCTTCGCTCCACAACCACCAAAAGATTAAGGACTATCTTTTTCTTTAAAAAAATGTTTTCTTCATTTTTATATATATAGTAAAATTTGTAGGAAATCCTAGAATGTACTAACATTTTTTACTTTTTTCTCAGTGGAAAAGTTCTTTAATCCATCATAAAGCTAAGGTAAAGGTCATCCCCTAACTTTTCAGGGCGTTGAGGCATTAGAGACCTCTCTTCTCAGTTTTAAGTGTGGGCAGTGCCCATCTCTTCTCGCCTCTGCCTCACCTTCTCCACTCTCTATGGGAAGTATTTAGCTAAGTGGTTAGAGCGCTGGCTTCTGAAGTGAGAGCATGCTGGTTCAAAACTCGATCAGCGCAGCAAATTTCCCCCAGCTGGTGGAATTGGATATCTGACTCCTTAATCCATAATACACAGATAAAATGCACACAGACTCTCTCAGTCTGTAATGTTGCTGTTATATATATTTCATCTGATTATGTTTTTGAAGAAACAGCATCAACATGCATCCAATGCTTAAGATATTTTTTTAACACACATTTTTTGTCAATATGCTGCCACAAAAATTAACAAAACCAGAATGTACTGTGTTTGTCCTTTTTAAAAATTACATGGGATTAGACTCACAGAAAGAAAGTTCCTGCAACATCTTTGATAATTTATAAAGTCACTGGATTATTATTATAGAATTATTATCCAGAATTGTTAAAACTATTTTTTTGTGAAATTCATTCTTTTTTTTTTTAAGAAAGTCAAATTAGTTCTGAGAAATGTGTAGATGAAGGGTCTGGTTTGACAATTTGTTGAGCTTGTAACATTCAATGATACCAAGCTTTTCACCAATTTATTGCATGCAAGGCATCTGTTATTATTGCAGGAATACTGGGGTGGCTGTCCAAATGCATTAGTAAGCAATTTAATTTTGCAAGATACTGACTTTAATTTTTATTTCATTATAGCACAGACATATGTCAACTTTGTTAGTTTGGGAATGACATCTCGTTCTTATTGTGTTTTAAAAGTTTTTGTTTTTGTTTTTCACAACACTCATTTAATATTTTTGAAATCACAAACCCAACAACTGAAAATTAATTTAACAGGACATCTTGTTATGTGGTTACAGATTTTTTAATTCTATATTTTTAGGACAGTGATGGCGAAAAAAGCGATGTTGATTTGGTTGTTGATGTTGGAGATGTAAGTATTGTTTGTTTGCTTAAGGGTACTTGAGAATTTGAGCTGTTTGTTTTTAATGCTGCATGCACTTCCTTTGTACAATTTGGGAATATTGTGGTATTTTAGAAATGGATATATTCAGATTTATTCTCAGGAGAAGTCATTTTCATAAATATAACGGTGAAGAAAGCAAAACCACATTTTTTTTCCTGTCCTTTAAAATCACTGTTTATTTGTTTAAAATTAAACCAGTAAAATCAATCGGTCTCAACTGCCTCCTTGTTCTCACATCATTAATGGTGTTTCACTTTTATACTGGTTACATTTTTTACTCATTTTGTATCATATTTTTCATGAGTTTTTTAAATACAGTTTTTAATGCATGCTGCACTCCTCAAATTCAATAATTGAACAATAAATAACTTTAATGACTAATTCTAACCAATGGGAGAATGCACTTTCTAAACACAGAGTAGAGTGGCTCATACCAGTTGGTGTCATTTTCAGGACACAACATCTCCACTTAATGGAAATCTGTCACCAAGAGATAAGCACAACCATAAAGATGGACACAAGAAAGAAGACCGCATGAGTCCACGAAGTGATGCATCTTCCCATGGAAGTGCTTCTTCATCAAAACCAAAAGAGGTATTAAGCAAACTTCTATCCAGTTTTCATTCATGCAATCTCTATGAACATTCTTGTCCATTTAATGCTAGTGGCTTAGAGAGAAGTGATATGAAGTACAAGTATTTTACTTCCTTACAATTTGATTAAAAAGTTTGAATAGCAGATATCTAGTAGTGAAAATCAGTCCTATGAAGATTGTTTCTAAAAGGATACATTGCCTTTTAAGGAGTTCAAGTCTTAAGGAAGATACAAACTTTCCAGTGCCTTAGCATACTTGTATCAACAGTGTTATGCAGAACTTGTGGTTCTTGGACATCTGTGCTTTTTTTTTTCTCTTTCTTTGAGTGTGACATAGGCACTTGAGTTGTTTTCACATCGTAAAAAATTAGAGCAATTAGAGAATAGTTTTGGTTTTTAGGGTTTACATATGAGTGGGATTTAAGAACTTTCTGCTTTGTTATCAGTATTTCTTTTTATTTTGTTGTTCTATAGCATGAAAAGGCTGCCACACCAGCTTCTAAACCCAACACTCCTACAAGTTCTGGCAGTGCCACCCCAGGACCATCTGGTGTCAAACATGGTAACTACTTTATTTTACTTCAGTTAGCAAGACCTCATGGAAAGAAATATACCTTGTAAATATTTTCCATAAAGCTTTTTAGAATGTGAAATAATATACAGTTTTAAATTCTGGTTCCAGACTGATAGGTGGAGAGTTTCCCTACCCCTTATAGACCTTTTCTATTTGAACTTACAGCTGTAGATTCCTTTTAAAGTTAAAATCTTTTAGTAATGTTTTTGCAATATACACATTATCAGTTTTTTTTGAGAACAGTAAAGGTATATTTTAAACGTATGCATGTACTTTAGCAAGTTTAAGTGCATCATCTTTACCTCGTGTTAATTGCCTGTGCAAGACCAGTTTTTGGTTTGCTCCTTAAGCAAGTGAAGATTAAAATGTATAGATGACCTTATACCTTTCATGTTAGGAAATAGCACATCAGACAAAAACGATCTTATTGAAAGGATTTGCAGCCACACCCTTTTATTGGATTGATATAAGCAGTTCCTAAAGATTCCTGTGTTATGCATGAACCAGCATAGAAAAACACTTTGCAATGATCAGACCATCTAATTATGCCCTTCAGTCAACTGTAGCTTGCAATGAACATGTGATTTATGTTGTAATCTCATCCTCTGCTGGCTGAATTCTGTCTTGGTGCATGTGCATTTATGTTCCCCTTCTTCTTCCCTCCTGCATTTGGAGGAATTTAAAAATGTTGTTTGCCTGTTGTAAGTTCCTCCTTCTGGCTCCAGTACTTGCATGGTCGTAGATCACAAGTTTGCCGTCTGCCACCTGAATGTTATGTTTTACATTGTATGAAGTTGTGGGAATGTTGTGTGATTAGTGTTGGTATTATTTGCATATTTGGTAAGTATATCCTTTCCTTCTTCCATTCCCTCTAGTTTTTGTTTATTTTATTGCTTTGCAAAGATGCTGTATAAGCATTTAGGTTTTGAAAACCCATTTATTTGCTTTCAGTAAGATAAAAAATAGCACATTTATAGGCTTTGTTTCAATGTTCTGTTGTTTTTTTTTGTTTTTTTTTGTTTTTTTTTTTGTTTTTTTTTTTTTTTGACAGGATAGATGATACTAAGGATATTTTCCCTAGATATTTGTGGTTACTTAAGTATCTAGCATTTTCTTTATTCAGCCAAGACATTGGATTTTTGAAGCTGTCAGTATAGTGCCTAAGGGAAAAAGAATTTGTAAGTTAAAACGTTTTTGTTCTGTGGTCAACCAAACAAATTTTACAATAGGCATTCATGTCATCATCTGAAAAACACATAGATGGTCTCATTTAACAAATAAAATTATGATGCTTAAAGCAGTTGGATCTTATGGAACAGACACTAAGCCTGAAATTTTGGAGTTATTCTGTTTTATGGGACAAAATGGAAACAAATGGTTGACTGCTACCCTATTGCTCATGCATCTTTTATGCAAGCAGGTGTTACAGAACCCCCAGACAAGATAATAGGATATTTATGCTAACAGGGAGGAAAAAATAATTTAAGCTCATAAAATACATGAATTCCCGTGCGTCTTTTTTTGGAGTGCATAAAGAGGAAGAGAAAACACAAGGCTTGCTAAAATGAGCTTTGCCCTGTTTGCTCAGTTGTCAGAATATTTTGAAACCATTTTCTTTTTGTTGAAATATTTCTTTAAACAATTTTAGATGTGATGATGGTGGGTGTTTATGCATTTAGTTTAGGCTCCCTTTAACACCTTTATTGTTTTAATATCTTACATAAGAAACTTAAATTCAGCATGAGACAGTGCAAATTTTGTTGCTGCTTTTAGAGTCATTGTTGGCTATTGTGGCTTTTTTTTGCTCCTTACACATTTGCTAATATTCTTTCTGGCACTGTGGTTTTATTTTAGTTTCTTGATGTTGTCTCAAAGGGTGTCTTGTTGGTCTCTCTTCTGCTTCAGCCTACCCTTTGTATCCGCATCCCACTCATGCAGGTCTTAATTCATCAGAGCTCAGTCCTGGACACGGTGCCCCTGGCAACCTTACCAATGGAATTGGGCCCAATACCCTGGCTGGTTACCCGCGTGCACCTATGGTAAGTTAAATTAGAACTGCTGGTTATATTCAACACTAACATCACTGATAGTTCATTGTTTGTTTGGTTTTTTTAAGCTGGACAAATTCTATCTTGTCTGGAGGGAGAGTATACTGTTGGTGTAAAGGTTCTCATAAAAAAGGAAGTTTTTATTATGAAAGCTATTTCTCTTGTTTTCTTTTGATTGAATACTTACAAGTGCTGCACACACATCTTTGTGCTTTTGTTTGTTTTGTATGGTTTTTTGGGGGGAGGGTTGAATTGATATTTTGTATGTGTGTGTGTGTTCTATTAAGTCATTTGGATAAAAATCTCTGTTTTAACTGATTAGATGTACGACTTTCTTAAATGTTAAATATTTACAATAGACAAAAGATAAAAATAACAATTATGTAAAAAAATAACTTAGAAGCAATAAAAAATAATAAAATTAAAAGGTTTTTTTTCCAAAATATTTTTATTCTACAATACACCAATGCACCAAAAGATACAAATATACACAAAAAAGACAATATTTAACATGACTGGGGAAAAAAGCACCATATACACCCAAGCCATCCAAAACGATGTGCACACACTTCCCTGTCTTCCCCTCATAATGTAAGATAAACATTGCTCTCAAACCCTGTAGCAAAGCGCGACAGCAACAATAAATTATTTTCAACAACCAGGTGACCTAACCTCACACCTGCCTTTCAAAAATAAGGAATCGGTCCAAAAGCTAAGAGAGAGCAGAGGAATTCTTATTCCTCCTGAAGCTCATTACAAGTATCAGATTTATGATTTTGATTAATGTAAAGTTCAAAAGCTTTTGCATTTTGTGATGTTGGATAATAGTAGTAATATATAGGTAATGGTGACATTGATGATGATGATGATATGATGATGATGATGATGATGATAAAGAAGAAAAACTTGAATGAGCATAGGACAAGTGGTGATTCTTTTACAATTTTATTTGTCTTCCCACATTTTTTGTTTATCACGTATTGTTGGCTACTGCTTTTCTATGCACTTACATCTTCATTTTTAACCACTCAGGTTGGCTTTGATGCCCACAGTCATAGTCATATGAGAGTTCCCTCACCAACATTTCTGGTGGAAAACCGTAAGTAAAATATGATGTCATTATAAATATTAATATAAAGTTCATTTTCAGTAATTACAGCTGTGATGCAAATGACAAGCTTCAAACAACATCTCAAAAACCAATCTATGGCAACTCAGTTTCTTTTTTTGTTTTTCTTAAAGTTTCTATTACTTTCATGTGAACATAGAAAAATAACTCATTTTAGAAAACCTAATTTTGTGTGCAGGTACTTATGTTTATGTTCCTTACACATATTTCAGTAGGTAGTACTCACTCACACTGCCCATGTGATCACTTGAATTATCAATGCATGTGTGAAGAAATTCATGGCAACATTTTGAAAAGTATTTTTGTAAAATAATTTTACAGAGATAAACAACATTTATTTATCTGTTCCTGTCATATTCTAACAGCTGGCTTTATTTTCCTTAAAGCTGTACATTTCATGCCAGTCTCACCTCTCTTGCAATTATGCTTAAAATATCTTTTCTGTCTAATTAAAGAGCATACTCGTTCCACGTTGGTGCTGAAGGACAGATGCAGCCTGTTCCCTTTCCTCCTGATGCACTGATTGGTCCAGGGATTCCTCGCCATGCACGTCAGATCAACACGTTGAACCATGGAGAAGTTGTTTGTGCTGTCACCATCAGTAATCCTACCCGTCATGTCTACACAGGAGGAAAGGTATGCATTAGACACAGGCATATCTAACATGAAGTCGGTTTCCGTATCA